>NC_068344.1:36469139-36770011 GCF_014633365.1 Diospyros lotus
GAATAATAAATTATTTTGTGTTTTCGAGATATATATTACCCACAAATTTTTACGTTCGAAAATTAATAAATTGTTCGTAAACGATAATGGTAAAAATAAATCTACAAATATCGTTTTGATTAAGAAAAATAATAAATATATTTATAGGTTCATTCTTATCATTAACACGCCATGTTAGATAATTAATGTAAGACTTTGAGATTTAATGGTTGAATTCATAGAGAGATGACAATTTGTTTTTGTTTTCTTTGTTATATTAGTTATAGGTGTTTTTGGATTTGAAGATATGAATAATTTAGCAACCCAAGTCTTGACTCTTGGTTTGTTTTTTTTTTCTAAAATTGGTAAGTTTGGAGATGAATATTCTAAAAGTTTTTAGACAAAATTCAACCAACCCTCTTCATCTTCACCTTATTCTTGATTTCCAAACCAATGAAAACAACCCAACAAAAAAAAGAAAAAAAAAATTATAGATAAACACTATGATACATGAAAACGTCTTGGGAGCACGATTTTGGTGTTTCCGAAATACTTTCATTTTCAAAACATCAAAAAAGTCGCACACACAAAAAAGAATAAAAAAATACTTCAACATTGTCTATGCTATTATGTAAATAAACATCAAGTTAAATAATTACTAGCCAACGTTATTAAATAAAATTTTAATTTGTTTCACACGTGGAGGATGTATGATGGAGGACTGAGTTGAACACACTTTGTCCTCCAATAAAGGCAAAGGGCAAAAGTCCAGCTCTCTCCTTGAATTATTGCAAATATGTAAACATCAGGTGGTCTACTGATGTTGATGCCTCTACTTTTCACTTTGTTGTTGCTGTTTACTTTACTTAGGAAAGGGAAGGGAAGCTCCTAATTCTATTCAATTACTATCCATGTTGAATCCGCCTTTGTACTTTATCCAAGCCCCCAAACAAACAAGTTTTGTTCTAATTTTCCAAAACCCTAATCTTGAATCGAGTTTATGGCAATGTTGATGATAGAGAGGGTGATTTATTAAGTAAAATACTATTCTCGTGACTATTTGGGTGGAAATTAAGGCAATAAAGTTGGATTCATTTGTGCATTTGTGCGTGTTTAAGCTTTTATGAGTAATTTTTTATTATATTTTATAATTTAATATAGAATTTATGACGATGATGAATTGTAATTTAACATAAATGCTACATAAAAACATATGTTGAGTAGTCGAGATACCCAACATTTTTAGTAACAACTAAAAAGTATCACCAAGATTACCCTTTATTTCGTCAATTAAAAATATCATTCTCATAATTTACTCTTTTATGGATCAAATTATAAAAGGATTTGACAATGAGCTTATAAGAGTAATATTTAGTTTGAGATTTTTATATTAATACGTTATATATTTATATTAATTAAATATATAATATAATATATTAATATAAGAGTGTTACATTAAGTGAATGAATGAATGAATATCAAAATAGCATTTTATTGTTGCGAATATTGTTGTAGTTTTGGTTTATTAAAAAACAGAAATGATAATTGGGCATTTAGATTTGACGGTTGTAGTAGGAGTTTGTATTAATATCTTAAACTATGTGTAATACTAACATAAATGCAGAAGACATAAATATAGGATACTAGTAAAAGCGTCAAATTTGAGTGCATAAATAATATTTTTGAATAAATAATAAATAAAGCATTTAAAATGAGCTCACAAGAAATGGCGATGCCAACTAGAACAATAGTTAAGATGTCAGAAAATGCATTTTGTTTTTAGATAATATCATTTATTACACTTTGTTTTGAGTTACAAAACACTTTTATCAAGAAAATGCTATACCCACAAAAACAAAGTTGATAGACAATCTTCACAAATTAATGTGACACATACCCAAATTCATAATATTTTACCTAGAAATTAATAATATTTTATAGCGTTGTTACTCAAATACAATAATAAAATTTTTTATAGCGAGATAGTGTTTTGATCAGAGTTTACGAGTGACCTACAAGGAAGAAATCAATTAGGGATGCGGGTAACCTCTCATGCCGAATATTCGATATTTAAGTTAATCTTCAAAAGAGAATGTAGAATGCAGAGTTATAGTCTGAACAGAATTGTGACCATACATTTACTAGAGAATGAGTTTCTTATTTACAGAGGGATGAGACTCACAGGCGAAAAAAGAGCCACAATGCTCAACATGCATTTCAAACTTCTTTCCCAGATTTATAGGTGATGATATCAAAAGTAAGATTGATTTTATTTTCAAGATCTTGTGTGAATAGTGTTTGAAAATTAAGTTTAAGTTCTTTGGAATTTGTAATATCCCAAAAGAGCCATTGAACAGTATGTAAAAAGGCTTCTAAGTTTGAGTAGCCCATGATAGTTTCATATATATATATATATATATATATTTTATTTGAAGACCAATGAAATATTCTTAAAGTGGTCTGTCGATAATATTGAGAAAGACTCACAAAAAGAGTCATTCATTAAAATTACTCAGTGAGATCATTCAATCTTATCAATTGAAAATTCTCGAGAGTCATATAAGTTGATAGACAAGCTTATAGAATAAAGGTTAAAAGACAAAAATACTCTCACCTACATTGCATTACACTTTTCCCAAAACAATACAGGTGAAAATATTTTTAATCTTTTAACCCTCGTTCTATAATTTAGTCTGTCAATCCATCTGACCTTGTAAAAAGACTCGTTTGCTAGTTACTCAAGTAATCTCTTGATTTATTCAATTATTCTCTCAATCAGTCGCTTGACTAAATTGCTCGATGTTTATTCGCCTAGTTTTTCAATGGTTATTTGTTCATTTTTTTATACTTATCATTAGACAGTGTATTTATTATTAATTTTAAATAAAATTAATATAAATTTATGTATCTTATACTAATTTATTAAAACTATTTATGAATATAACATTTTTCATTCACCGATGAGCAATAAGAAAAAGATATAATTTTTGTGTTTAAATAATATTTTCAATCTCTGAAAAAAAAAACAAAGAAAGGCATTTTCCTGATTTCCAGTAAAGTGAACGGTGAGGATGTGAAACAGAAGCTTCATCATCGGGGAAGTACGGCCACATATTCGTCTTGTACCAAACAGCTGCCACGTGTCGAGTAGGTGCCGCCATTCATTATTGCCAGCCTGTCAGGTCGGCTGGAAGCTCATTTCCATTCTTCTCCCCCAAACAAATCCCTCCAGCCAAGGTTATTAGTGCAAAAGCCAAGCAATCCATAACATAAGTGATTATTTTGGTTATGGCAACAAATTGTGTTTTGAGGAATCATAATATTTAAAAATCAAATTATCATTCCTTATGTACTTATCTAATGTTTCCATTTTTTTTTCAAATCTTTTCAAAATTTTTGAATGTAACAAGGCTATGGAAAGTTTGTCCACAAGGGTTCAAGAATGAGTGCCTCACTATACATATACATATTTTGTAATCAGGTATATATAATTATATATAGGTTATTTATTGAGATTATCGTCTTTGTGTGATTTCTCATCGCTCATATCATCGATTTCGACAAAAAAAATAAATCACATGTTGGGATTTTGACTAACTACACAAGATAAGAAATCGAACCCACAAACAAATCTCAACTTATCGTAGTTCAACCACTTGACATTATTTCTTTTATCTTGGAAGGATGCGTTTTCTGTTTAATGTTGTCCATGTCTTTTGGTATTGAGAATAAAATTTTTATTTATAAGAAAAGTAACTAATAAAATAATTTCATTTTTTTCAAAATAAAAAAATTAAAAAAAAAACTTGAAATTTTTATGAAAGAAAAAATTGAAGGAAATAATATAATTTTTATTTGATTATATATTTTTATTTTTTCTTTCAAATAATAAATTGGGGTAATTTTTCTTCCCATATTTTTATTTTTAATTAATTTGTATAATAAAATAATGTGTAATTTTATAAAATTAATTAAGACATTATAGTCATTTTCATGACAATGAAGAAGACCTCGAAATATCTTTAATCATTGAGGATGGGAAATTTAATAAGGATTGGAATTGGAAAGGACTCTCCAAAACCAACTTCACCAACAGCCTCCAATTTAATTAATAAATTTGGTTCACAGGTCAAACCAAAATATCGCCGCAAATACAAAGTGCCGATTATAAGTATTAAATTTAAGTGTTTAAATAACGTTTTTGTCGCAAATAATTACCAGCCAAAGCAAAGCCTCTTCCAATCAACCAATCCGTCGGCATTCAAACCTCATTCCCATTCTTCAAACACTCAATTTTAATAATTTTCGTTTTATGTGCATGGATTTTTTTTATATAATAATTTAATTTTTTTTATTATTTTGATTATATTCTTAATTTATATTTTTTATTTAATTTAATTTTTATATATTTTCATATAAAAAAATAAAATAATAAAACAAAAGTATACGACATATTTTGTTCATATCAAAATACATAAGTTAAATTAATTGAAAAATATAAGTGTAAGAGTATAGTTAAAATAATGAAAAATTTAAATTATCACATCAAAAAATGATCAAAGTATAAGACAGGGGCGGAGCCAGCATAGGCCCAGTGCAGGCCATGGCCCTCCATTAATTTGGCCCACACTGAGGCTGCCCAAAATCTACAAACCCTTCTATGTCTCACCTTCATTTCCTCTTTCATTCAAGCGCTCGCCCTCAGTCGTCGCCCACCCCCAGTTGCCGCCCACCCCTCTCCGCTCTGCCCTTCACAATTAAATAAATTATATTAATTTTTAATTTATTTAAATTATTTATTATTATTTTTTAATAAATTTCACCTTCACTGAAAATATTTTCTGGCTCCGCCCCTGGTATAAGAGTTAAATTAATTCGAAAATACATGTCCAAATTTGTAATAGAAGTAACGAAAAATTCAAATGATTGCTTGAAAAAAAGTAAAATACATTAGTGTTATCGAAAGTATTACAAATAATTATCAAAGAGATTACTACTTGCATGGAAATTTTGAGACGAAGTAGGGTCGCTTGAAGATGTATTTAACAAATGGCAGTAATTATTACAGTATTTTAATAAATATTTTTTTATGTAAAAAGTATTGGATTTGCTGGACCAAACCAAAGGTCCTTCTTCAAAGGCAAGAAGTAGAAGACAGAAAGGAATCTGAAAATTGGGCTGCTTTAATTTTATCGAGCTCTGTACAAAGCATTTGAGCTGGGTTTATAATCACTAGCCTATAGTAACAACGTTTATTAAGTGTAGATAATACTATCATAATATATCTGGCTAAGTTTTGATTACGTTATTAATTATTTAATTTTTAAAAAATGAAAAGAGACTAGTCGAGTCGATAAAAGAACGCGAACTTAAGACGTTACTTTAAAAAATAACGACATTCGGTACGAATATAAAGGTTGAATCATCATTACCAATATAAGGACATTTGAATCATTTTGTCCCGTCCAGCTCGCTCACCGCTCCGCTGGGGACTAAATATCAATATTTTTTCTCTAATGGGCCTTTTTGCAATTTCATATTTATTTTTGTGGTCTGTCCTTCCTCCAGAGGACCTGTATAAATACCTCTCTCACGTCTTCTTTCCTTGCAGCCAATCAAATTAAAAAAAAAAACTCTCTCTCTCTCTCTCTCTCTCTCTGGGTTTGGAAATGGAGGTGGAACCGAGCCCACCGGAAATAGCAAAGAAGCTGTGGAGCATAGCGAGAGTCGTCTTCTTCATGCTAAGAAAAGGTGTATCGAAGAGCAAGCTAATGCTTGACCTCCACATGCTCCTCAAGCGCGGCAAGCTGGCCGGAAAAGCCCTCGGCAACCACATGCTCCACCACCACTACGCCGCCATGACCTGCCGCTCCAACGACGTCCACCTCTCCTTCGTCTCCCCCCGCGAGTACGAGTTCAGCTGCAGCAACAGCCCCGTCTATCCCTCCTACTACTACTCCTCCTCCTCCGCCCGCCGCAACAAGCACCACCAAAGCCACCTCCACCTCCACCACCCCCGGCGCCGCCACTCCGCTGATGACGACGACGTCAAAGTCGTCCAGAAGGTTTTAGAGATGCTGAACAAAGAAACCGTGCTCCCGGCGGAGGCGTCCCCACTGCTGCCCGGGTTCGGCCGGAGCCCCATGGTCCGGCAGCTGAGAGTTACGGACTCGCCGTTTCCGTTGAAGGATGAGAAGGAAGACAATGCCCAAGTGGACAAAGCAGCCGAGGAGTTCATCAAGAAGTTTTACAGAGAGTTAATGCGTCAGAAGAAAATGGCGCCGCTTGAATCACCATCGCCATATCATATATGGGCAAGCTGATTGAGATCGATCGAATTGTCACATAACTTCCACTCCTTTTCCTGATCAAAACTTCCACATTTTCTCACAGGAGAAAACGTAAACTTTCTCGGCAACATGCATCTCAAGAAGTCCAGTGATTTTTTGCAGGAAACTCATCAAACACATTCGTCCTTACCCATCATCACAAAGACTTCTTTCTTGATGTTAATTGCCGATCGAGTTGTTACTTTGCTCTGTGAGAAGTGTGATCAATCCATGGCCTTAATCCGAAGATCTTACAAAATATTTGTTAATTAATTCCCAAAATAACTAGTACTACTATACGTACTGCATGTTGTTAATCTAGCTTGTTTAGCGTGCTTGCTTGCTTGATTCTTCTCCTTTCGCCATGTTCAATAATCCAAGTGTTGTTTCAGACAAAAAAGATCAATATATTAACGAACTTTCTTTTCGAATCGATCTTCGTTGCTCAGTACAACTGACTAAACAGTAAATAAAGAAACCAACAAACATCGCTTCTTTAATTAATTAATTAACTTACAGTAACTTTGAAGACAGCATAAGGACGAGGAGGGTGAAAAGACAAATGAAAAAGATGTTGAGCTGTGAGGAGTGAAAATGGCGGCCATTGAAGTTTTGATTTTGAAGGTTGGTGGGCGTGGAAGCTTGGATTTATTAATGGGGTTTCGTCCGCCCAACGCTGTGCTTTGTTTGTGCCTTCCCTCCACCTCCAGTTCTCGTCGCAGTGGTTGAGACGTCGCTTTTCGACACTCCAACAATTTGACAACCTTTAATTAATTTCCTCGTTTTTCTTTTCAGTTGTTTTAGAACATCATATGCCGTCAATTAATTGGGTTTAATACACAATTAACATTAATCATAACCCTTAACTAATATTCCCATTAGCTGACTAATTAACTGACTATTCAGAATTTTGTAATTTGGAACACTTTCTGAGTGTACTCTTAAATAAAATTTATTGTAATATTCTTACATCAAAATTTCGTTAATATCTCAAGTCTTACAATAAAATGATTTCATATATATGTTTGATAAAAAGTTCAAAAGGAGTCTTATAATTGGACAATTGGGTTCGGGTAAATTAATATATATACTTGTTTCTTGACGTACGGCACATTTGGTTAGTGAGATTAGACTAGAAAATATTTATATAGTCTTGTTTAACATTAATCCAACATAGAATAAAATTAATCTCGCTGTTCCCTAAAATTAATTTATCTCAGGCATAAAAGTGCAAGCTTGAACCAAAATGATTTTAGCAAGCTCCGTGAGAGCTAGCTAGATTTCTGAATTTGGTTCCCTGTAGATAGATTTTAAGAGTAAAATGACTATGACCCGTTTGTTGCAGCTTAATTAAAGAAATTATAGTTTTTAACTTTTTAGATTATAGTTTCTAAAACTTAAAATAAGTTGTGAACTTATTTATTACAACTTCTCATAAGTTGTAGTTAAATAGTTGTGATGTTTGATACCATAAGTTGTAAAATAACTTATTTTTGTATAATTGACCATAATACCCTTAATAGTTATAGATTGATAATTTAAAAATTAATTAGTGTATATGTATAAGTTTCTAGTGTTATAAAAAAATTAATTAGTGTATAAAGAGAAAGGGAGATGGCGAGAGAGAAGAAGAGATTTGAAAATGGAGATAGCGGTGGAGAAAAGAGACTATTGATTGCGTGGACAGAAAAATAATTCTTTGTTAAAAATAAGGGCAAAATTGTCAAAAAAATGTAACTGTTTAATCAGAAGTTGTAGAAACTGGGGTATCCCATCTTTGGAAAAGCCAGTTTCTACCACTTCTAAAAATTAGTAGAAACTATAAACTAAAATTCTAAAAACTAAAACAAACACTACATACTTACTTTTTTTAAGCTAGAAGTTAAAAGTTACAACTTTTAAGCTACAACAAACAGGCCCTATATGTTGGAGTCAAGCTTACCATAGTAAATAAAAAATAAAATAATTCCGATTAATATTTTAAATACCAAACGAACGTTATAAAATCTCATCATTAACATCATCTATCCAACAAATCAAACAATTCGTAACGGGAAAAAAAAAACCAAAATTATTAGGGTTAGTAGATAGCCTTAGATGGCTCACAGATTGTACGGAAGCATGGTCCTGATTATTATATATGTTTTTGGGTCAGCAGTCAAGTCAGCTCTATATATTCCTCTATACTTTGGGGTTGCCAATGTCCCCATAAATATTATTCAAGGGGAAGCTTCTTTGTTACTTCGATGGGTCCCTAAATTCATTCTTTAGCAACACGTCAATCATCTAGCTAAACTTAATTATATGGAGATATATTTTATAAATATAATTTTAATATAAAAAATTATAAAAATAATCATACAATCTAAAATTAAACCTGGTTAGAGACAGAAAAAAAATTCTATTTCTAATCTCTTATTGGACGAAAAAACGTTATGATATTTTTTTTTAATATTATGAGATGATCCCAAAATCTTTTTGAAATTGTACAAATAGCTCATTAATAATTTTTTAGCATTTTGATATAAAAAAACGTTTTAAAAATGTACCTTCAAAAATGTTTCAAAATAAAATGGAACCATAAAAATTTGGTCCGAACTCAACTTTGCTCGCCACTAGGTCGTTAATTAATTAATAATTTTATAAGAACTTTGCTCAAACCTTTTCTGAGAGCCCTTTGTTTAGATGGGTCGAACCTTTGATGGTGAGAACTTTTTTTTTTTTTTTTATGTATTTTATGGTTGTGATAGCTGTCCCAATTGTTGAACACAAATCATCTGCGAATGGAATCAAATATGAAATTAGATATTGTATATTTTTAGTCCCCCAGGATCTTTTAATTAATTGATACTTCCAATCCAAACAAAAGGATAACATTTGAAGCACTCTAATATATATGATTGATGGTACCAGACCGATCAACGAGGTCTGCTTCGGATTAAGTACCTGCAAAGGCGGTGTTTTAATCTCTCGGAGAGATTCCGACACTCAAATCAGTAGAAAAAGATACTCGAAATAAAAAATTACTCAGTAGTCAAATGTTCATATCTATAAAAGTTGATCTCCATTTATAGATGGTGTAAAACTCATTCCAAAGAGATAAGATAACATCTGAAAGAGGACATTAGAGAAAATCTTGGTTGATCGGGTCTCTCTCGTTCAAATTAAATCTGGGATGGAGATCCTAGAGATTCGGAAGACACGTGGTGCTTCCTGAGATAGACACGTGGCGGCACAAGACTGGTAGTCTCCAAGAGTAGTAGAGTAAATTTATCATTAGTGTAATATCTCCTCACCAATGATTATTGTATATATAATATATGCTCTTATTTTACCTAACAAAAAAATATATATTTGTTATGGGTAATGTCGCAGCAATAAATGTATATTATTTTTAGTTTATTAAATAGTTCAAAATATGATGAATTTATTACTAGGTGTTAACTATTCCTCAAATCAATAATGTATATTTATTATTATTTAACTATTTCTCAAATAATATTTGAAGTACCCAATAAGTTCTCAAATCTATGCCACGCGTCAAATTTTGATTGACTTATCAAATATTAAATACTAAATAATAAATATAAAATCTGACCCATTAAAGGAATAATTAATGTTACCTATTTATTAATCATTGAAGTTATAATCTTGAATTCTATCTCTTGAGTTTAAAATGTAATATGTTATACAAATGTTTATATCCTATTAGTTGGACATAAAATGTGTGTTATATATTTTTTCGAATTAATATTTGTTAATTAAGATATAGACTGAAAAATATAAGATATGAAAAATATTTTAAAGTTTTGTTATTCTTAAAAAAGAAGTCACGTGATTTCTTATTTAATATTTTTTAAATATACTTATCTCTCTCCCTTTCAAATAAGCATATATTAGATCTTACAAATAAGAAAAAATAATGTATATGTCATGTAGTGCATTCTAAATAATTTAACATAATTTGATAAAAATCTTAGAATGCTTTTCAAGTTTATCTTAACCATTTCATATTTTGGTTCAAAAAATATTTCAACCTTATTTTGATACAATCTTATTTTATTCATTTTAACAAACACTATCTAAATAGGAGACTGCTTATAATAAAATTTATATCTTATCTTTTAAGTTTAATAGTATTAGTTACTCTTAAATTTCAAGAGAGATCCTTAATATTGATATTTATGTCAAAAGTTTTTAAATTCTTAAAGAGATTTGTCCGATGATTGGAAGTTAACTTTTTTTTAGTACAGACTTTTGAATACATCCTATGAATCTCGTACATAGTTATATACTTTTTTATTTAATTTTTTTTATTCGTTTGTTTAGTCTTTTATTGTAATACTCTAGATATATCTTAACATTAAAATGTACACATTTTACCATTTTTTATTTAATAAAATTCTTATTTACAAGTTCAAGGAATCCGCGGGATCTATGAATATAAAATTATGAAATAAATCAAGAAAAAAAAGAATTAAATGCATATTTGCCTTAACAAACAGGGCACTCACGACCGACTGAAATCTTCACCGGTGGTGCATTAAACCAAGCAACTTCGTCCATCATTAAGATGCTTCGGACGCGTATGTAAAAATTTTAAAAGAAACTTTATAAGGTCACGTTTGGCAGTTATAATTTATTTTTTAAATAAAATAATACTTAATATAGTAATAAAATTATTTTATAAAATAATTAGTATTCAAATATTATGAATACAAATCTTATTAGTACTGTTAACTCTCTTTTTGACTATTTTTTAAGTAATATATAAAAAAATACTAAAAATATACTTTATTGACAAGATTTCATAATACTAAAGAAGATATTTATTTATATAATAGTGTAGATGTTTCTGGTAACTTCCTTAATAATTTTTATGAAGGTGGGCCGGTTTATTTATTGCAAACATGAATTGATTGAAATTTGAGGTCACCAAGTGATATTTTGTATATTTAGATTAGTATGACACATAATACAAAATATCAACTTAGAGTGTTAAATATGAGTGTTCAAATAGTATTTTTGATATGTGTGTTTACAGTTGATTTTTAGAGGAAATTATATAAATGTATTGTTGAGAAAAACAATAGAAAATAGAATAAAAAAGTAAAAATAAAACACTAAGGTATATTCAGCTTGATCACAATGTGTGATCTAAGCCTATAGAGAGAGATAAATAATTTCACTATGAAAAAATTGAAAGGCAGAAATCTCGACTATAATCAAATTATTTAGACTCTTTTTAAAATAAAATTATCGAATAAGACATTATATATTTGTTCGTTTAGGGTTTCTCCATATTCGATGGGTGTTTCAAGCTTTCAACTACTACTAAAATTTTCAAGAGAAGCTAACATCTAGGTTTTCTTTCAAATTATCTAAGTCGAGTTATAGACTAACAATGAACCCAAATTTAAAATTAAGACATAATGTAACATACATGTAGAACACGAGAAGTAAAATATTAGATTAACCAACAGTAAAACAACACATAATAGCCTGGCTTAATTTGACAAAGTGAATGAAGAGAAAGAAGAGAAGAGAAAGAAGAGAAGAGAAGGGCAGTGGAGGGACAGAAAGCGACTCTAATAAAAGAATAGGTGAAGGATAGTGGCGGCTAGTGCTCCACCATTAAAGATGAGTCTCTCTCATGCACTAAAGTCTCCTTCTTCTCTCTCCCAATTATATATGCAAACTTGTTATTTCATCCCCCCCCCCCCCAATGATCATAAACTTGTTTGAGGATGCTTATCCAATGCATACTTATATTGTTCATATATATCTCTCTAGAACACATTGACACTACTCATGTATCTTAATTTTAATATTTTTATGCAAAAAAATGTTGTTAAATTTGCATATTGGTGCCCATTTTTTGTATTAATTATAAATTATTCTAGCAAATAGTATAATCTTTGCATATGAATTTTATTTATATTTGCTTATATGCATCAATTTTGAAAAAAAAATCCCATATTTTTTGAGTAATGCTATATACATGAACAACAATCACTAGTTGAGTATATTTATTGTTAATTTTGGGTAGAACTATTATAAATTATTAATTTGTTGTTAATGTTTTGAATTTTTGTTATATGAGTAGATATATTTTTAATTTTGGGTATATGTAATATGAATTTTTTCTAATGTGAAGAGATTTATTGTTAATTTTATGTATATTGTATCAGTTTATAAAAATTATTTCGAGGAATATGATATAACTCGTATTATTTAAAGGGTAATACTAATTAACCACTGCACTGAAGAGCAATGGTTAAGTAAAAACAAATGTATATTATTTTTAGATGAAGTGTATTTATTGTATTTTATTTTTAATATACAAATAATTATATCAATTAATTAAATGATTCAAAACATTTTGTATTTATCGTGAGTTAATAGAATTGTCTAGATATTGAAAATAAGACATAATAAATGTATTTTTAACTAAAAATAAAATGTATTTATCATTACTTAATGAATATAACAATGATTAACGTCACCCTTTTTTTTTTTAATTTGTGTCGACAAATATGTGGTGGACACTTGTCGAGTTAAACCCAAGCAATCAATCATTGAGCATGCAATTGCCAATTGATGATGAAACTTCCATAAATATCCACGTCAAAGAAATGACCTTTGTCATTTTGTGTGAAATGTATCTCACATACACATATATATATATATAATTTTGATCTTTTAAACAACATTATTTGATTTATATTAAATAAAATTAATATAATAATTTAAATATAATAACGTTACTTAATATAAATCAAACAATATTTTTAAAAAAGATGAAACTATATATATATGGTACTCTTAATTAGTAATCCAGTGAGTGCTTGCTTTACTTGAGTGGGATCAATTAGCAGCTTGCTTTGGTAAGCTTTTCCAGAGCTTTAGTTTGTGTGGCAAAGAATTCAAGCTTTTGATGATGATGATGATGAGCACCTACAAAACATCCACTTTGCTTTAGCATTCCCACTCCAATATATAAGCTCTTTTTGTATGGCTTTCTTGGCCCCTAATGGCTATAGATTGATTTGCTTTATATATATATATATAGAGAGAGAGAAGTGTGGTTCGTGTTATATGTGTAAGAAAAAAATAAAACTTTTTTAATGAAAATTTAAAGGACCAATAATTGTAATTGAATAGAATAAATATTAGATATTCTTTTAAGTGATTCATCTAATGTATATATATTTTTCGATTTATCTAGGGTGTCGAGTTTCGTCGACTAATTTTTAGGAATGGGTGACATTTTCCCCTTGATGCACCTCCTAAATAAATTCGGATGCGAACACAGTTTATATACACTTAGAACTGGACATTCAAAACAATTCATGTAGAATTTAAACTTTTCAACAAGTATTTGTACTTATTCGAATCTTGATACTTTATATAAAATTTTAAGTGCTTTACCACTACACCATGTCTGGAGGGACGATTCATCTAATGTATTTTATCATTATAAGTCTAACCTAAATGATTATAATCGAGATATTGTTGTTTCTAGTTAAAAAATTTCTATAAAAATGAGAATTGCTTTACTTTCTAGCGCTATTTGAATTGTTGATTTATGTAATTAATTAGAAGTAATCAATTAAGTTTACCACGAACCTATAAATCGATCACTAATCTTTTATATGGAAAATATATTTTATCAATATTTATAATTGAAAAATAAAAAATCTATCAGAACATTTAATAATGGTAAAAACCATCATTGACCCATCATTCTGCATGACTTTATAGATTTGAATTTCATTTGGGCATAATTTGTTTCAAAAAGCCATTTACAATAATGGGTGTTCAATGAAAGCTGGTGCAAGACAATAACTTTAATGGGCACCACTTGTACTGGCTAATACACATTAGTAGGGCTGCAAAGCCTCATACATGAAAGTGGTAGCTACAAGAGGTGGATGATATGTTTCAAATTAACAATTATTGTGGCTGTGGCTCATTGTGAATGTGAAGAAGAAGAAGAAGAAGAAGAAGGAGAAGAAGAAGCAGCCTCTATAGCTAGCTAGCTAGCTTCCCTTCATTAACAACGGTGGTCACTGTTTGGTAGGTGTCGGCCGGGAAAGGCACTGTGTCTCAAGCTTGTCCCTTAGTTCCTTTGCCTTTGTCCTGCCCTTTCAATTCATGGCTCTTCCATTGCTCTTTAAGGCTTAGGCCCCAAAGTAAAACACCAGTTCCTCATGGCTTGGTCTGGCAGCCTTGCCTTGCTCAAGGACTAGTACCTTTCATCATTCCTTAGGGTGTTTCATTCATTTGAAAGGCCAAAAGATGGCTGGAACCAGATTTTTTTTAGTATTAAAAGTCAAGGGGTTGGCAGAGGCATTAATGATGGGACTATCCCCCCCCTTAATCATTCACATTAGATGTGAAAGCCTTAAATTTCTTTTTCTTTTTTTTATTTTCACATTAGATGTGAAAGCCTTTAATTTCTTTTTTTTTTTTTTTTTCATTTTCTTTGTCAACTTCTAGATTTATTGTTCAAAGTTCACATACTCCAAATAAACACTTGAACCATACTAATAAAAAAGAAATTTGTATTTGTTACCAACATAGGATTGTAATTCAGGTAATCTAAACAATGACATTTTGTCTCATATTAATTAAAATTTTGCTTCACATGCCATGACGTAGTATTTTATCCTATCAACTTAATAAATATTATTGAATAATATTTTAATTTAAATAACCAAAAGTATTATTACATTCAAATAAAAAAGCTATAGGGATTTTTTTGTAAATATAATTTTAAATATAAAAATAGCTATTCAATTTAAAAATAAACATAAATTTCATAATACATTCAAAAAAATTTTAAGAACAAATTTTAGAAAAAATTAAAAATTTTGAATTAGAAACAGAAAAAATTACAACCCTATTCGTAGATGAAAATGCATTTTCAAATCAGAAATGCATTTTTGAGATTTTTTTAATATTAAAAAATAACAATAATTTTTTTTTTTAAATTATAAAAATTACTCAAAAACTTTTCTGAAATAGAAATGTTTCTGAAACCACACCCCCAAAAAAAAGTTTGGTGCATGATGGGATATTAGAGTCAATTTTTAGAATCACTATCAAGAGGATACTGGTTAGAAAGATGTTTCAAAATGGGTTTGGGTGAGATGGAGATAAAGATGGCCCTGCGAGAATGCCATCAATTGAAAAATCAAGTTTTTTGTGACTTTAATTTTACATTAAGTCTCTTGATTCTAAACGCCTTCAATATATTATTGAATCTTATCTTTAGTAACTAAGTACATATAACAAGCAAAATTTAATTATAAGATAGCAAATCACAAGGCTAAATTTGTATTTTTGTCACGTATTTTTATATTTTTTTTTCATATGATTACTCGAACTTTTTGTTATTTCTACTATACTCATAGACCTAATTTTTGATTTAATTTAATCTCTGTGTTTTAATCTTTTTTCGTATAGTAATATGAATTTTTCATTATTTTGATTACACCTATGAATTTATATTTTCTAGTAAACTTAATTCATGTATTTTTTATTAAAATAAATAAATAAATAAAATAAAATAACAAAATATACGTCACACTCTGTTCACATCAAAGTATATAGATTAAATTAACTTAAAAATACAGATTTAAAGGTGTAATCGAAAAAATAATTATTTAGATTAACAGTGAGTTTTTAATTTTTTTTTTTATAAACAGAGTGATTATTAGTTTTGCTTAAAGATGGCATATGAGGGTCAATACTGGGCCAGGGCCAGGCCCAAAATTGTCAAAAACCAATTAACGGGCTTGAAGCTATCAACCGGCTCTCAACCCAAGAAGAGAAGCCTCTCTTGGGCTAAGAATTAACGGGCCATTTAGTTATAGTTTCTCTATTTTATTTTATTTTATTGTGTTTTTATTAAAAAAAAGTTAAACATCCATTAAATCTCCCTCAAAATTTATAATCTGAGACACTTTTTTTTTGTAATTAAAAAATAAAATGACCACAATGCTATAATTAATCTTAAATAATTATAGATAATTTTATTATTATAAATAAATTAAAAATAAAAATATAAAACCTACCTTTAAGTAGCATCAATTGATTTGATAGGAAATAATAGAATAAAAAGTTAAAAAATGTAACAGAGTATTTTTATTATAAATATTGACATTGAATTCAAAAATCTTAAAATGCTTAGGGAGGTGATACATGCATGATTCTCTCTAAGTCTTTATTTAGTAAGTAAGCAAGTATTTTTATTATAAGTGTCGATATTCACATCAAAAGTCTTATAATACTTAAAGGAAGAAAAATATATGATGATTGAGAATTCCAAATTCAAAGCAGAGGCTTATAAAGATTCATATGATATTTGTATATATTCTTTTTTGTTAAGAGGAATGTAAATATATTGGTAGTTTAATTTAATTTTATTTTTTCTTTGTGAGACATAAGATATATCATAGAATAAACTGTTGACCTTTTGTGATTTTTTTAATGAAATACTTAATTATAGTAACAAAAAATAAGAAAATTCAATTAAAGATAAATTAAAAACTTATTTAGTTATGCAATAAATGAATTAGAATTTATTTAGATTATAAATTAATTAGCTTTTACACATTTTTTTTAGATAAATAAAATACAAGGATTATCTCAGCGACACCCTTCCTTTTAAATAAATTATCACTAGTTAAATAGTATAAATGATTATTGAACTTTATACTTATATTAAAGAATAAAAAAAATCATTGAATTTTAATTTATAACTTAAAAGCCATTAAAATTTAGTTTTTATTGAATCATCATGGTTCTAGTATAAATCTAAGGTTTGAATCGGTTCATGGGGTCCTAACAAAAGAATTCCTATTAATAATAAATAAAAAAATAGTAAAGCCCACAAAGTAAAGAAAAAGAAATAGAAAAAAGAGTATTCAAGAGACTTGTAAGGATCAAGATAAAGATAATTGAGCCAACTTGATATTTTGGCATTATCGCCAAAAAAAATAACTTTAAGAAATTGACAGAATATTGATGTGAATGATTAAATAACATAAATAATTATTGAACTTTATATAAAAGTATAAAAAAATTACTAAACTTTACACTTAAATATAAAAAAAATTATTAAACTTTATACTAAAGTACAAAAATATCAGTATTTCATTAGCCTCAATCGATAATGGGTATAGAATTATATATAAATTAAATTAATGTTCAAAAATCTTTTGATTATAATTGAAATTTAATAAAAAAAAATTTTTTTATAAATTAATACAAAATTAATCATTTATACAACTATCAGTTGACTTCGTATCTATCCTCGCCAGATATAGAAAGTGGGTATTGTTACCCCCAAAGGCATAACATGGTTGGTTCTCAGGTAGCAAATTACACCTAATGATGTAAATTCGAGTCATGGCAGTCGCAATGTCAGAGTTTTAATCTCTTGTAAGGGTGGTTCTTTGTGAGCACCATGCACTATGTCTCCTATTTGGTGCGTTGTTATATATCGTGATTAACTCCTCTCACACGCATAGAATAACGTGTAGAGGGTTCTTGACGCATGGGATTTCACCTTTTGCACCCCAGTGGGTACTATTCTCTGGAATGATCTCCTATATGTATATGTACGTAGGGCTCATGCAACAGAACAGCTAGTTAATATGTTGACGGATTTGGACACGTCCCCCGACTAATCAATATATATCTACTATCTCTATTTCTATCTCTATCTCTGTGATCTCTATCTGTTTCGGTTTCTTCAATATATATAATTTACAGATCGTTTTGCGGAGTTGCCTGTGAACGTGTAAGCAGAAGAAGAGTAATGCAGCATCATTTGATCGCTATATATATATATATATATATGTACTCTTTAGTAGCAGCAGCAGCAGCAGCTTGCTGTATATAAATAAATTGAGGCGGTGGAGAGGCAAAGTCGAGGTTTGGCTTGTGAATTGTGATGGAGAGTTCGTTGAAGGAGGTGTGAGAGGCGGTGGGTCGGTGCTCGACATGGACTCCAGGTCCACCGTGGGAGGCGGCGTTGAGGACGTCTACGGCGAGGATTGCGCTACCGAAGACCAGATCGTCACCCCCTGGACTATCTCCGTCGCGAGGTTTTGGCTCCTACTTAATTTACGGATCGATTATGCATATAATCGTCAGCTTCGCGTGTGTCTCGTTATGATTCTGGAGGGGAAAATGGTTCGATGTGTTGTTGGATGATGCGGGGGTAGTGGTTTGAAATTTGAATTTTAGCGCGGATTAAATTGAAATTAGTCGAACGATGGCATTCGAAGAGTTTCAGTTTTCTGTGCCCTATTAGTTGCTATTATCTGGTTTTTTATCATTGAAATGGTTTCTAATTAATGGTAATTTATCTTCATTTCCCTGCTCTGATCTAGCGGATTCTCTTTGCTGAGGGATCCACGCTATAACAAGGGGCTTGCCTTCTCTGAGAAAGAGAGGGATTCGCATTACTTGCGTGGTTTGCTGCCACCGGGGGTTATGACTCAACAGCTTCAAGTAGGTGTCATTATCACTGTGTTAGCTTCCTTGTTTCTTGCTTACGTCATTATTACCATTATTCTTATTGAACTTGTTCAATTTTTACTTATCTGCAGGAGAAGAAGCTGATGAACAACATCCGCCAATACCAAGTTCCATTGCAGAAGTATGTGGCCTTGGTGGACCTTCAGGTGCCTGCCTTAATTTTTAACCCAACTGCAACCCAGATTATTACTTTGAAGATGATTGGTGGAGATATGTAATTCATATTGAAATCACAACAGTATATCTAACATCTGGATGGATGGAAAGTATGGTTTACAATGGCATTTGGCATAAGCATGTCCTTGTTTGAGTTATTTGAGCAAAGAAAAGGTTTGAGTGAGAGATTTTGGCTTCTCAAAGTCGTATCGCTTTAGAGAATATACGACATATCTACTACTAGCTACTGCGGGAGAATTATATCTCCAAGGAAACATATTGTTTCATCCAATTTAGCTTGTGAAGAGTTCATGATGGATGCGGGAAGTGTAAAAAATGATTTCTTTTTTTTTAATCTAGTCTTTTCTTTGAATTCATGTTTTGTTGTACAGGAGAGAAATGAGAGGCTGTTCTACAAGCTTCTCATCGACAATGTTGAGGAACTTCTCTCGGTTGTCTACACTCCAACTGTTGGTGAGGCCTGTCAGAAGTATGGGAGCATTTTTAGGCGCTCTCAGGGTCTTTACATTAGCTTGAAGGAGAAGTATGACTTTTACATCTGTATATATAAGGCCGAGAAGTTAAACTTCGACTTAAAATTTGTGTCTTGCTTTCCCAGAGGGAAGATTCTTGATGTACTGAAAAACTGGCCTGAGAGGAGCATTCAAGTTATCGTAGTGACTGATGGGGAACGGATTTTGGGACTTGGAGATCTTGGTTGCCAGGTGACTGCTCACTTTCCTCTTCCAATTATAAAACCAGCAAATATTTCATCTAGAGTGCAAAATTTCTCAGTGCTTTCATGTTTGCGTTCACCAATTGAATTGGGGGCAAATTTATATCTTTTAGAATGTGAATTGGGATTTGAGTCATTTGACTTCTATATATTGATTATTGTAGCCACTGCTTTTCTATTGTCTATCTCTAATAACATGTTAAATCATTGCCAGGGGATGGGGATACCTGTTGGAAAACTGGCTCTATATGTTGGAATTTTAGAGACATTGGTAGCTATCAAGTTAACGAACAAAAGCTGAAAAAAAACATGAATGTGAAAGGTTGTAATCTCGTTTTATTTATTCATATCATCATGCCTTTAAATAGGCAATACATGTCAATTGAATAACAAGAAAATAAAATTTATTGTTGGATTTAAATTTAAAAAATAAAATTATCTTAACCCACTAAATCAGTAAACAGATTTTTGACCCAATCAACCCACTAAATCAGCAATTTTGAATCAATATTCAACATTCCTCCTTGATTCAAAGTTGCAAAACTTCAACTTTGTATGGAGCACTTCTCTCCAAATTTCTTCCCAATTGTAAAGCACTTCTCTTCACTTCCTGATGCACTTCTCATCACAATCAATACTTTGATGCACTTCTCATCACAATCAATACTTCCTTCAAATGTTAAAAAAAAAAAAAAAAAAAAACAATTCAATTTCTTGGAGCACTTCTCTCCAAAAAATTCTTCTTGGTGCACTTCTTACCAACTAAAAGAGCGTTTCCTCTTCAATTGCCCCTTCAATCGCCTTCACTGTACTTGCTTGTTCTTTCAAGTTAAATCTGCAATCTTTTTTCAAATGCCCAAATCTTTTACACTGGAAGCATTGAGGCTTCCCCTTGTGCCAACAATCTTTCTCTTCATGACCAAGTTTTTTGCAATGGTCACATTCTGGAATTTTTCCTTTCTTCTTTGACGATGAACTCTTGGCAAGATAAGCTCCTTCCACCGTCTTTTCACTTTCTTCATTTCTCATAATCCTTCTTTGCTCCTGAGCTTGCAAGGCTCCGATTAATTCTGCCAATGTAATTTGGCTAATATCCCTTGAATCTTCAAGGGAGGAGATTTTTGCCTCAAACCTCTCAGGTAGACTTATCAAGACTTTCTCTACGATCCTGCTGTCAGGTAGCTCTTCTCCCATAAGTCTGATTTTATTTACCACCGTCATTAGTTTTTCAGAGAACTCTTGGATTGTATCATTTTCATTCATTCTAAGGATCTCAAAATTTCTTTTGAGATTTAACACTTGTATTCTCTTCGTTCTAGCATTCCCTTGATATAGCTCTTTCAATATATCCCATGCTTCCTTAGCCGTTTCACACGCCATGATTCTTGAGAAAATTGATTCGGAGACAACAGCGTGTATTTGAGATAAAGCCCTCGGTGCTTTAGCTTCTGCTTCTTCATGAGCTCTGATTTGATTGAGCGTAGGATTGTTGCCAAGCGAAGGTATCTCCCTTTCACTTTCGACCCACTGCCATAAACTAAGACCTCTCAAATGAGCTTTCATTTTGACAGCCCATACTTGATAATTTTCTCCATCAAAAACTGGTGGTGAAAGAGATGACGTGTTGGTGGAAGCCATAGAAATAAAAAGGCGTTGATGGGTTCTCTCTCACAGACCCCTTAAGATCATTGAATGCTCTGATAGCACTGTTGGAATTTTAGAGACATTGGTAGCTATCAAGTTAACGAACAAAAGCTGAAAAAAAACATGAATGTGAAAGGTTGTAATCTCGTTTTATTTATTCATATCATCATGCCTTTAAATAGGCAATACATGTCAATTGAATAACAAGAAAATAAAATTTATTGTTGGATTTAAATTTAAAAAACGAAATTATCTTAACCCACTAAATCAGTAAACATAATTTTGATCCAATCAATCCACTAAATCAGTAAACAGATTTTTGACCCAATCAACCCACTAAATCAGCAATTTTGAATCAATATTCAACACTATATACAGCACTTGGAGGTGTTAGACCTTCTGCAGTAAGCACCAATAGCAAGTCGTATGGAATGTGTTCGGTCTAGATGCTCAAATTGAATATATTCTTTGATAACCTCTTCTTAAAAACCCGGAGCTCTTTAGTAATCATTTGCGTATTCTGTTGTATATGTGTAGGCAGGTTTGAGAATCATCTTGTTCCATAAATTAAGTAAAACGGCTAAATTTTCGTCTTAACCATATAATATTGTTCGGTTTTTTGCTCTATCCTCCCCTTTTAACATAATATTGATAGATTTTTTTTTACTAAACTGTGCAGTGTTTGCCGATAACCATTGATGTGGGCACAAACAACGAGCAGTTGTTGAAAGATGAGTTCTATATTGGGCTCAGACAAAGGAGGACAACTGGGAAGCTCCAATGGTTTCAGCATTTTGTAGTGCTTGCTTATAGGTACAAAATGGTTTTTCTTTCAAGCTGAGGCAGTACCGGCAAATTATTTTCCAGGAATACGCCGACCTTCTTCATGAGTTCATGACTGCCATCAAGCAGAACTATGGTGAAAATGTACTCGTACAGGTAGACACGAGCTTAAATTGCATTCTTAATTTGAGAAACCTTGACAGGCTAATCCTGGTTTTTGGGTCGAGACAATTCTCGGCCACTACTCAAAACAGAAACTAGAGATAGAGACAAAACATACATAGTGCCTTCGATGAATTCAAAACATGCATATGAACATAATAGCAAAAACAAGCATAAACGAACACGAGCAAGTTTTATCCTAATTCACTCGTTAATGAGAGCTACGTCCACGTTGAGCTCCAACAAAGAGAACTTACTGCACTATTGGAAAGAAACAATTACAGTCTTAATATACAAACCTCACTCTTGTATACTCACTATACAAAATAAACAACTCTCTAATTAAAGGAGTCCCATAACCACAAATCTATAGATTAGAGGCAAAATCCTAGAGAAAAAACATTTCGTATCAAACCTATACAGAGAGAATGAAAGCAAACCATAAAAGAGGCAATATAAATCAAAGGCTGTGCATTCCTAATCTCAGGGCCACTGTAAAAGATAAATAAAGGAAAACAACGATGTGGATGAAGTCGTATAAAAGTAGCATCAACGATCGGGGAAAAAGTAGACTAAATGACAAGAGAAGGCATGCCTTGATAAAATAGCAGGGGAGGGTTGCCATTTTGGCCATCCAGCTCATGGGCCCAAAACGGCAACGTTTTGGGCAACCAATGAGGGTTGCCAAATAACCTTCCTGTCCCCCTACAGAAACGAAGACGTTGAAGCTTCAACTAATTCCAACACTGGTCAAGAAGTTCTTGTTTTGGTTTGATTAGTTTTCCATCACTTTGCAGTTTGAGGATTTTGCAAGCCACAATGCATTTGAGCTGCTAGCAAAATACGGTACTACTCATCTTATCTTCAATGATGATATCCAGGTATGTGGCTACACTCAACTGGCTTTGGTTACTTTCATGCTATAATACAATCCCATATTTGGAGTCTACTAGAGAGATCTTGAATATATAATTTAATTATATGAATTCAATAATCATCTTCAACTAGCACTTTTAGGCGACAACACATGAGGTTACATTTTAGGAATCCTGTGTTATTGCCTAACTTTTCTTTCTTTTCCCAATTTTGCAGGGGACGGCAGCTGTGGTACTTGCGGGCCTTGTCGTAGCACTGAAGTTACTTGGTGGTACCTTGGCTGAGCAAACATTTTTATCCCTTGGTGCTGGAGAAGTAAGACTATAGTTGCTGCTTTCCTTTTACTTCATCTATATTTGCACTTTCTCTGGAAGATCAAAAACTATTTTCCAGCACTGGGGAAATGAAAGTCAATACACAGGGAAACCAATTCATCAAAGAACATATATATGGCATAGAGACGGGGGGAGCAATCTGGTGTGAGAGAGGTTCTCCATATTAAAATTCATGTAGCAGACCCATTACAGTTTCATGTACATATGTTCGACATGTCATCAAGAAGATTTTGAGGAATGGATAATTAAGTCTGTTCCATCTGATCTTTGTCTTCTAAATTGCAGGCTGGAACTGGAATAGCAGAACTCATTGCTCTTGAGATGTCAAAACAGGTTAATCTTTTACTACCTTAAAACCATGCACACATTGCCTATAGTTTAGCATTTGTAGCATGACACATGAGTAGAGCAGCCCTCCATGTGGTGAATTATCTTCTTCTTCTTCTTCTTCTTTTTTTTTCTATTTTGTACAATGTAGACCGGAGCTCCTCTAGAAGAAATGCGCAAGAAGATCTGGCTTGTTGACTCGAAGGTAGTGAAGAGTTTACTAAAAGGCCTCCTTCTAACCGATGATATGCAGTCTTTTGCAGCTACCTATATTCATATACTTCTTTTCGTTTCTACGATTTCCTTTGCAGGGATTAATTGTTGGGTCTCGAAAGGATTCCCTTCAGAACTTCAAGAAACCATGGGCTCACGAACATGAACCCGTCCACCATCTTTTAGATGCTATCAAGGTTTGTTCTCAAACATGATTCCTGATTTAGGAACTAAACAAATTCCAAAAAATGTATTCGCTGAATTGATTTCGCTTCTTTTATTTAGATGATTGTTACTATGTTTCCCTGTTACATTATATGCCACTAATGCCAGGCTATCAAGCCAACTGTTCTAATCGGCTCAGCTGGGGTTGGAAGGACATTTACTAAAGAGGTGATTGAGGCCATGGCCTCTTTCAATGAGGTACTCTCTCTCTTCCCCCCCCCCCCCCCCCCCCCCCCTCTCCCCCCGATCCATGTCTACTGAGACGGACTATAAATGGATGGCATGCAGAAACCTCTTATTATGGCCCTCTCCAATCCAACCTCTCAATCTGAGTGCACAGCTGAAGAAGCTTACACCTGGAGTCAGGTAAAAATTAATTTGTAGATTCGCCTAACATCTTCCATGATGGTGGCTTTCATGCAAACGGATGTTCACGTCCCATTGGATTTGGACTAACAGTCTCTCATTAAAACACTTTCATTCTTCTTCTTCTCATAAGGGTCGCGCAATTTTTGCCAGTGGAAGTCCATTCGGCCCAGTGGAATACAACGGCAGACAGTATCTGCCTGGCCAGGTTCATAAACTTGATATTCATTAATACAAATGGGATTGACATTCAAAACTGGGTTTTTTTTTTTTTTCCGTCTTTTTTGGGGGGATCAATTCAGGTAAATAATGCATACATTTTCCCTGGATTTGGTTTGGGTTTGGTCATCTCTGGTGCAATTCGTGTGCATGATGAAATGCTTCTGGCAGCATGTGAGTGCACTTATGATATTGATTCAAAACATCAAAAAGAAATAAATGAAATTCATCATCTACTTTCCTCTATATAACAGCGGAGGCCTTAGCCGGACAAGTTACAGAGGAGAACTTCAACAAGGGTTTGATCTATCCTCCATTCTCTAACATCAGAAAGATCTCTGCCCACATTGCTGCTAATGTGGCTGCCAAAGCATATGAACTTGGTATGGATGAAAATGGACTATCCTTGTTTTGGGTCAAATTTATATTTTTTTTCCCTTTATTTTTACATTCTTTTTCATGTGATCATTTTTAACTTTTGGCTATTTTAATTACATTTTCGAGTTAACTTTTTTTTGTGGCAATTCAATTTTTTTTTTATTTCGATTACATTTTTCTACTTATATTTTTGAATCAATTTAATCTTTGTATTTTGATATGTAAAAAAAATAATAAAATGAAATAGGTCAATTTAATTATTTTTTTATTTCATGTTAAAATATATAAATTAAATTAACTTAAAAATATAAATATAAAAATATAATTAAAATAACGAAAAATTCGAATTCTTATAAAAAATAATTTTAGTTTATATTTTTTACTTTATTTAATGCGCATTTGATTGATGACAAAATTTACGCAAGTAATTCTATCTAGGAGTAAGCTTTGTCATGTTGTGATCTCGCAGGCGTGGCGACGCGTCTCCCTCGGCCTGAGAATCTCCAGAAGTATGCAGAAAGCTGCATGTACAGTCCCAATTACAGAAGCTATAGGTGAACTTAATATTGTTTTATTTAGTTGTACGCTTTGTGTGTTTTCCAAACTTCCAATTATGTTGTCTTCCTCTTTGCCATTTTGCTCATCCTTCCACATAGATCTTGATGTTTCAAATCAAAACTCTGGGATTTGTTGGAGGCTGTACTTAAAATGAGCATCATGATAAGTCCATGACCCCACTATAATTCACCTATTTTAATTATTTTTAATATCTAATTTCATCATGTTGATAACACAATATCAGTAAATATTAATATGCAAACAAACACTATAAACTAAAATATATACATATATATAGTCATATAGATACGAAAAAATATTTGTGTATGAAAATAGCACGTGTAATTATTATTCAAAGCACTTCCTAAGTATATCATTAAACCTTGCACATAGGGACCACTAATGCAAATGCTTATTAAATCACAGAGAAATTAAAACTCTATTAATGGTCCTTCGCCATGAACCTCCATCTCTCCTTCAAACCACGAACCATCTTCATGATACCCTTACCGGAATACAAGACCTTGACGACAACTTCTTCAGAAAAACCATATTGAAGAAAGCTAGTAGTATCTGTGTGTGTGTATGTATATTGTATATATAATACAACAAAAGAGAGCAAATGAAAAGCTCGCCGGCCACCCTACTGAAGGCAAAACGAGAGCGAGCCAGCTAGTACTAGCAGAGCAGTAAAGCTGTGTGGTGGGGGACATCTCAATAGACAACCCCATCGCTGCCCGCTCTTTCTATCTATATATATGGTATTTTTTATATATTTATAAATTTTGTGTAAATAACTAATATATATATTTTCGGTAAATAACAAAATATATTTTTAATTTAATTTATATTTATATTTAAAATATATATATTGTAAATATATTTTTTGGTAAAATATTGAGAGGAGAAAAAATTGTGAAGTCGCAGTTAACTCATCCCCCCTTATCAGCGTCGCTTTCACCGTTTTAACAGCTACAGTCAACGGATGATAACAGCATTCTACAGTTGAAACACAGAAAAACAAGTTCAGTGTGTAAATTAAAACAATTAAAAACGGCATTTGTTTTCACTCGACTAGTTTTGGTAATTAGAATTAGAAACCATTGTCAAATGCCAAGCTAAATCAATGTATTAGAAAACATAATTAGTAGCTGTGTGAACAAGAATCCAAATGATTGCTTTGGGATTACTATGGGCAAAAGTAAAGGGGGGCTGCAATTTTGCAAGCAAAGGGGGGAAAGGAGGCAGAAAAAAGAAGGCAAAAAGTGCAAAGAGGTGCACTCTGTACATTTCTCTGGTATTCAACCAAGAGAAGGTGGTTCTATAGGCACCAGACAGGAAGAGGTTTAAGTATTATTCTGTTTTAGAACTAAAAAATACCTTGAATTTGGGGTGTCATTTCTGGTATGAGCTGAGATCGGCATGGGTCTCCTTGTATCGCTGGAGCATGTAAGTTTCGCATTTGATTGGGGGGAACCTGGTGGAAAAGAACCGGTGAACAAAACTTGCAGGAAAACAAAGATTATAGCGCAAAAAAAATTCATATAACTAAGAAACTAGTGGTCCTCGTGTCTTTGCATCGATGGATAAATTAAAATCATACGTGCTGAGATTAGTCGATTTTTCAACAGTTAATTCATGTTCATACTTAGATCTGATTGGAGTAGGGAACAGTTTATTTGTCCAGATACATACTTGGGGGGGTTCTCTTCGGACTGGCAGGTGGGCAGGCATTCAACAACACAGTCATGGTTCGGCTCCACAAAGAATGGGATCTGCCTCAACTCAAAAGTGAAAACGTGAAATGTTAACCTTTCTCAAATAAAGAAATTTTAGAAGCAAAACATAGATGATCAGTAAAACTGAAAATATAATGAGGAAGGGCCAGAATGCAAAGAGCTCGTATTAAAAATGATGTATGGAGTGTAAATATTGAACCCTAGTAGTGAACCTTGGAGTTCGGCCATGTATTTGCCGTATGAAAAACTATTTTTGAAAACTGTTTCAAGAATGCAAATGCAACACAGTGCACTAAGGAAAGATGCAAGAGGCATTTCGAGATGCAACTGCAAAAGTTAAACAGCATGTGTCACAGTATTCATTGTGTTGTCCGGAAGGTAAGATCTCATTCTCAGCTTAGATGACATATATGACATATATATAGGCAGTATAAACATTGGGAACGTACAGGTAAAGCTTTCAAGCAGTTAAATGATCATGAAGAACTCCAAATATCACTATTTTGTTTTGTACCATTTATCTACCCTGGCACAAATCCCAGAAAGGGAGGGGGATTCTGGCGGATAATGGGTCTGGTAAAACTTATAGACATACTTAACTTGAACTTCAATAAATTTGCAGTTAGGTGTCCCTGTGGCTTAGGATGGAGGCAATCATGAGGTGGATCCAAGCAAGGGGACTAAGGCTGGTTGATTGGAGAATGCCCGAGTTCTTATCTCAAGAGACATCCATCATTATTTGAGAACACCGGCCTTGATAAGTTGAAATACATGTTTCTGGAATGGAACAAACTGTAAACAAATGTTTCAAGGCATCTAGAGACCTGTATACAAGGAAGAAAACAATGTCTGGACTCCAGAAAGAACAAAGACAAAAAGAAGAAAGATGAGCCTCAGCCTCCCTCCACAATCAACTGAGGTT
This sequence comes from Diospyros lotus, assembly GCF_014633365.1. Classification (NCBI taxonomy): domain Eukaryota; kingdom Viridiplantae; phylum Streptophyta; class Magnoliopsida; order Ericales; family Ebenaceae; genus Diospyros; species Diospyros lotus. The sequence goes on from NC_068344.1 coordinate 36,497,642, forward strand.
TCTGATGATTCTACTGTTCTTAAGATCAGGTGTCTGATGGTTCCAACGTGAAAACCTTGAGTAAATCAATTATGCAATAAAAAGAATAATCAGACTCCTCAACATAAGTAATAATCTCAAAGGGGACAAATTTTTTTAGCAGAAAAGAATGCTTCAGTAAATAAATCTTTATGAAATGTTTCAAATCACGAAATAGCCAACAAAAGATGCAATTAAAGAATAATAGTCCTAATGGTAAACAATAGCAACGGGAAGCCACAAACAGAAGCATTTAGTATGAAGAAATGCGTGCACTAATTTCAACCTCAATTTTTTTAGTGCTGTAATACTTTAACATGCATTCAGTAATGAGTGTGTTCACAAGTATATGAGCATCCATATTTTTTTATTCAGCTCATTTTGCATACCAAATTTCTAAGTGGTGAGAACAACAAAGTTCTATTTTTTTTATCAAACAATGGGGGCAAAATGAAGCTGAACCTACAACCAACTAATCCAGGCAAGGGCCAAATTCTATACTCCAAATTCCAAATCTCATAGGACTACACTTACTGCTCCCTACCCACTTCTGCCCCCAATTAATGCTGTAATGGAAAAAATGATCAATAGAGATTAACAAATTGCAAGTGCATATTAGCCCAGTCGACCATTATCCCCCAACAAAATAGAAGTGAAAAATGAAAGGAAAGAGAGAAACAACAAAACTACTAGAGGTTGACTATCATTGAAATGAACAAACTTGAGCTAGTTCACATCATGAGATTCCCGGGGGAAAAATGAAACAAAAATAGAGGAATAAGAAAAGACATGTTGCATATTAGGCATTAATGTTTCACTACAATACATTTATCATGATCAAAATCCCTTAGAAAACATGCAACTAAAGGATAGTCAGAAACTTCTGAGAGGGCCTTACAGAGTATCTCTCCTGATCGTTGCTCAACACCCGATGCAGAGTGGACCTGGATAGAATTAAGCAAGTGCACACAAAGGTTATTGAAGCATCATGAAACCATAATCCAAGCTCTCAATGCAGTTAAGTCACAATACAAGAAAAACCAACAAGAATGGCAGTAGGAATGAGAACTGATGGAAAATTTATGCTCTACGTGTAGTCTAGAGTCAGCATGGCCCATATTTTACTCAGTGTATTACCATGAGCAACTCAACAAAAGGTGAAGATCTATGGCATGGTTATCAGGAAGCTCCTACACTTTTCTTCTATTTTAATTGAGACAATGTAAAGAAATTCCAAGATAGAATTAAGCAAGTATGCCTAAAGGTTATTGAAGCATCATCAAACCATAATCCAAGCTCTCAATGCATTTAAGTCACAATACAAGCAAAACCAACAAGAATGGAGGTAGACATGAGAATTAATTGATGGAAGATTTATGCTCTACATGAAGTCTAGAGTAGGCATGCCCACATTTTACTCGGTGTATTATCATGAACAACTCAACAAAAGGTACAAAAATATGTGGAATGGTTGTCATGAAGCTCCTAAATCATCACTTTTTGTCTAATTTAAGTGGGACAAAATGTACAGAAATTCTGAGATATGCACATTACCTGAATATGCAGTTGCTCCAGCGTTCTAGCATGTCACCAAGATTCACTATGAAAGCTCTGAAAGACACATACCAAGATAGTAAAACAGTGCTATTTACAAGGTATTCATTCAACACTGAATTATAGCAGGTAAATGCAACATATGGTCTGAGCGCAAGCCTTGGTAGGAACAGTAAAGTTGCTCTTTTGTTATAAGAAGGTCACAGTTCCAAGTTTTGGAAATAACCTCTTTTACTTTTTTCTTTAAAAGAAAAAAGAAAAACAAGGGTAAGGCCATGTACAAAACTGACCCTGCCCCAACCCATTGGAAACCTTTAAATGCAATATATGGTTCCTTCATATAACTTCACCACATACTCATAGATCATCAAGAAAAATTATACTAGCTCACATAAAGGTGCACAAATTTGAGCCTCTCAGTAGGTAACTTAAGGTACACAAATTTGAGCCTCTTTATTGGCAGAATGCATATAACCCACAGGGTGTCCAAAATCGGATACCAATATAGCTGTAGCACAAACATGTAAAGTTAAAATCATCGAAGCAGCATGCATTTCCCACTTGAGTCACTCAATTGCCAACTATTAAAGCATGATTGGTTGTACCTAACAAGAGGCTCCAATTCATATATAACAAGAAAATGCATTACAAGGGGCGGTTAGGTCACAATGAACCAGAAAGAGGCCTATGTAGATGCTAGGAGCTGAAAGGACTAGAATCAAACATGATCATGTAATCAAAAAATAAAGCTCTAAAGGATTTATTCACCCACCCTTTTAATGGCGCTACAAATTCCCATATCTGAGGCATAGCATCCTTATTCTTGCATATCTGCAATAAATCGAAAGTGTTAGATATTCTTTTTCATAACATATAGTATAACTATAGTTTAACAGCCAGCCAGCTATAGCAGTACTTGGAGACCACAGATGTCATCTGTTGCCAAGAGTGTCATTAAACCAAAATCAGAATGTGCGCCTGCTCCATATATTCCCTTTGCAGGATCAGAAACTGTACCTGAAGAATGATAAAGTGTTCATCATATTACATTAGAACTCATGATACAAATGAGATCAATGCAGCTCTTTGACCTTTTATTTCATTTTCACCTTCATAATGTAGCAAACGCAACGTTGCAATAGGCTTCCCAAGCATTTCTTCTCCATCAAAGTAGCCAGCTTCCAGGCTAAGTGAAAGAGCTATTAACCTCGCAACTGCTTTTGCCACCTCACTGCAAGCATATAGAAATGTGTGAGGAAAATAATCAGTAAATATTGATTAAACACCAAACATGTTACTCTGTAAACTGGAAACTGTCAGAAACATTAAACTAAAACATCTGAAAAATACGAAATTATGGTCTAAGAAGTCACAAAGCTTAAATGGAGTTATTTAAAAAAGAAAACTTAAGACACAGATTTGTTGGATGCATATTCCAATTAAACAATAGTCTAAAAAACACGGATATATGCACAGGATAGGGGAACAATACTTTTCCAAAAAAGAGGGGACCAATTAATATAAATCTACAATTGCTTTCATTATATTGCTGATTTTCAGCTTATGTTCAAAATTTTACAATATGGCTCTAATTTGTTTTATAAATGGGCAAGAAGATCACACAGTAGACACAGGTATCTCCCAATTCTTGGTAAGAAGTCCAGTAGCGAAAAATTTAAAAAAAAAATGATGGGAACCTCGAAATGCATTTTGAAGTATCCAATAATTCTCAGTGTTCAACACAACATGGCACGTCCATATAAGTGCCTGTGCTTCCAAGACATGGAATGTATGAATATACCTTGATGGCCTAAATAATTACTCAACCTTTAATTCTATGAAATATTCATATAGCTTATTTTGCAATACTTGTAATTGTTCATAGAGTTGAAGCAACTCATCTGCTCATACTAAATAACAATGCCATTCATATAACAAATTGGATGAAACATACAAGCTTGACATAACTTACAGTGCCTCCTGGTGATATTTCTCCATAGTTTCTCTCCATCCAGGCAAGATATCTTTCCAACAGCCAGAAGTTCAAAAAGGTTAATTAAGTTTCCAAATCTATAACACGTCAACTGCTAAAATGTTAAAATTGCATCAAAAAAATTAAGATAAAATCTACATATATGCATGCACAAGATCAGAGAGGCTATGTTTCTTCTCAATATAAAGCTCATGTTTATTAAGATTTTAATGACTTGGTCTGATACCAGAGCTAGGCCAGACATTTGGTCCAAAGAATGGCTTTTGTGCATCAGGATTGTCGTCGGGTACTTCTACACCAATGTAATATCCCTCCTTAAAGTCCCCTGCATCCTTGAAATAGTAATAATCAATAGTTGTATCATTAAGAAACTGTTTTAAGTTTAGACAATAAATTTAGAGAAATGGATTAGCAGGAAAAGAAAATGACAAAAGCAAACTAAAAAAAAAAAAAGCAATGTGGATAGCATCTCAAAGTAGGAAGGAGATAGTGTAAAAATCAAGCTGTTTTATATGAATGAATATACACACACAAAGTAAATATTATACATGCACACGATGAACCATCCTCAATGCACTGATTTGCAAGCTTCTCAATTTTGCAGACTGTCAACTTGTATTAAAACAAGTATTATAATTTGAATGGAGTAGAGCTGCCTATTGCTCAATAAAATCAGAAAAAGAATAGCACAAACCATGTTTTTGATTGACAGGATCCAAATGTTCATCTAGAACAGGAGTGTAACCACGATGTTTCTTGTTCCTAAGAAGCTTCATTTTCTCACTTAGAGGTAAATCAAAAAACCTTTTGCTTTGCTGAAAAACCTCATCCATAAATTCCTGGCTGATGCCATGATTGATCACATAAAAGAACCCAGAGTCCAAGCAAGCCTGAGCAACCAAGAGGAAATAAAGAATAAGCCAGAGACAAGAATCAAATGAACACAATCATATGGTTCAGTGACCGACTAACGTAAATTATTTATATTTATTGCCCATCCCACTATAGTGAATTATTTATATTTGTATTTTAATTGTGTAACTTTAAAAAAATTAAAAAATCAAGACTCAATGTATCGGTTTTTTGGAGAAAGTCCAAGTTTTAAAGGATTAATGAGTTGGTTACTTGTCACTAAAGCTCTTTTTCTAGGACTAATGAGTTGAGTAATTGTTAGAAAAATGGGTGTTAGACAGTGAACTCACAAGTACAATATTCTCCAGGGTCAAGCTTGACAGAAAATTAGACCTGATAACTGGTCAGGCCGCACTTAGGCAGGCATATTTTTTCTTCATCACGTGAGATAACTCACTCTCAACTGGTATGTCTCATCCCATTTCCACCCCCTAATCAAGGCTATGCTTGGAATGGTGAATTTTGGATAGAAAACAAAGGAGTCGGAGCTAGAATTCATTATTTTTAGGCTTGACCATCCATTATCATTTCCACGTAATAATTCTCTTTACATTCTCCTTGAGAAATTCCAGTTCCAAACAGAGCACAAAGAAGTTCACAACTTGCTCTAATCGTCGTCTAAGCGGATAGTGACATAAACCCTCACAGAGCACACGCCTCTGCCAGCCATCAGATTAAAACGTCTCCCAATCATCCGTTCAATTACAAAAGCGAGGACAAGTAACCAACGGTTAATGGAGTTCACACATATTATAGATATATCTACCATTGGAAACCAAGCAAAAAGCAAAAAACAAGTCGTCTGAATCGAAATTGAAGCGCGAAACATCAATAATTGATCCATAAACCATCATATTTCCATACCTGCTTGACCAAGGAAACAGAGTTGTGGATGTCAGGGCTAGCGAGATCGATACAATTGAGAACAGAGACGAATTGACGAGGAGACGCTTCCATGGCTCCGTTCTTCGAATTCTCCATTGCTGAACGATACAAATACAAATAGAAAACGGAGCGAGGCCTGTGCTTTTTGCTTTTCCGGGAAAGTGCACGAGAAAATTCCGGGAAAAGATAGTGAAATGCCCTTAATGCCTTTTGCCGCTTAGCGCGACCGTATGCATCCCCCAACGTGGGGCCCAGGGAATTAATTACTAACTCTGAAGTTTTAAATTTAAAAGTGTGTTTGCGTGCAGATGTAACGTTGGGAATTAATTGCTACCCCATTTGCGAGGTGGTACGAGTGTTATCATTTGTTAAAATAAAAAAGATAAAATCAGATAAGATTATAATATTTTTTATTTTTTAAAATGATAAAGATAATAATAAAAAGTATTCAAATATTTTTATTAAACAATTTATTAAATTTTTTTATAATGCACTGAAAAGCATATACGTTATTTTTTCTTTTTTATAAGATTTAAGATATGTTTATCTTGACTAGAGAAGAGATAAATATATCTAAAAAATAACAGATAAAAAGTCATGTGATTTTTTTTCTAAGAATAGTCAAATAAGTTTAACAAATACATTGAAAAATGACAAAAATCTATAATACTTGTCGACGTTCAAATTCAACTGACCGTGATTCGTAGGCCCGCAGTGAGTAGGTAAGCCAAATTACAAGGAGGAAAAACCAAATAAAAAGAACACAAAGGATTTTTTACATGGTTTGGGCAGAACGATGCCTACTCCACGACTGTACCCTGATTATTCTTTTAGAGTGATAGTATCTGATTATTCATGTCGTCTCTCCCCCCCCTCCTTTAATGATACTTCTGACCCCTATTTATCATTATAGGCTTTTACAATTGCATAAGATATAAAAATATAAAAATGATATATTGGGGGACAAACAGTCCTTATCATTTGCATAAAATCGGGAGTGGAATCCTCATTACGAGAGGTATGGTTCACTTCAAATAAAGTGAGTGGGTCCCATGCTTCCAGCTGTCCAGCAATTTTGTTGTCTATGCGAGCTGAATGGTTAGGCCAGTGGACTAAGAGTATTATTGAAAACTCGTTGAATATATCGCTGGGAACTTACTAGAATCTTTGCGGGGAGATCGCTAGGAGCTTGCTTGGTTCCGCAATATGAGCTTAGATTTCAATGGTGTATGAGCTTGCTTTGGCGAGTTTGTTTGGACCTTCTGGGCTTCAGGTGATTGGGTCGGCCTACTAGACTGAGTCTAACCCATAAGGAGCGATGTGAAAAATACATATAATAATACTTTTCATATCTTACATTTTTCGGTCTATATCTTTATTAACAAACACTATCTTAAATGAGATATGAAAAGTATTTCGAGTAAAAGTGTTTTTCATTATATTTGTTAAATTTTTCTGTCCTTGAAAAAAAAGTCATGTGACTTTTTATCTAAGATTTTTCAAATAAATTTATCTCTTCTCCTCTTCTGATAGATTTACTTTGGACCTTACAGATAAGAAAAAATGACCTATATACTCCTCAATGCATTCCAAAAAATTAACAAACAATTTAATAAAAATATTAGAATACTTTTCATCCTTAACTTGATTATTTCATATCTTAGTGCAGAAAATATTATAATCTTATTTTGATATAATTTTATCTTTCTAATTTTAACAAATGCTATCTAAAGTTATAATACCATTTTATTGAGTTTCTTTTAAAGAATTATCTCAAGTCTCTAGGTAATCTCTACCTACTTATTTGTGTCAGTTTTTAGTATAGATACCCTTTTTATTGAAAGTCATTCATGCTTTTCCTAAACGTATGAAAAAAGTTATTTTAGCGTTGTATCGCTCATTGCAAGAATTTTGACTTTTAGTGTCTGCCAAGACTGTCACTAAAAGCATAAAAACTCGCCACTAAGAGTTTTAGTAGCTATCAAATTAGTTGCCACAAGCAATCATTAAAAAGTTTATCACAAATAGTATTAGTAGCGATTATTGGTTGGCTGTCACTGAAAACAACCTTTTAGTGGCAGTCGAATGTGATGGTCACAAAAAAAAAAAAAAAAAAATTTGTGATGGCCACAGTCCTCTGCCACTAATAGGATTTTTTGTGATAGTCTCAGCCGTGACAAGTAATTATTCTTCAGTGACGGCCACTAATAACTGTCATTGTTAATTTTCTTTTGTAAGGGCCACCATTGTCACAAATAATGCATTTTTTGTAACGTATGTGCTACTTGTTACAAATGACAAAATTTTAGTAATAGTTTTGGCTGCCACAAAATGAATGTTTTGTCTCTAAAAGGCCATATTTTTTAGTGACCATGTTATATTAGGCGTCACAAAAAGTGTTTGACAGATACTTTTAGTGAGAATCATGGTTGTCACAGAAGAAGACATATTTTTAGTGACCACTTTTTGTTGGCTATCACAAAAAGTGATTTTAATAAAAAAATTTCCTAACACACTACTTGTTTTTCTATATTTTAAACCTTATTAATTTAATACATTGCATCCAAAATAAACAACATTTTAATCATCAAGAAAGTTCAAAACACTTTTATTTAAAATTTAATGACAATTAAACAAACAAGTCTAGTCAATTAACAATTGACTAGCACTTTACATTTACATTATCGTCAAAAAAAGACATTTAACACTTTAAATTTTCATTTAAGTATATATCTAGTCAAGCAAATAGGTCTATTAACATCTTTCATAAAAGCTTCAAAAATTAATTATATTTCGTTGACTTGGTCCAATTATATCGACAATGCTTCATTTTTCTCTTTCAAAAGTTGCATTTCATTTTTCAAACTATTATTATGTTGTCACATTTGTTCTAATTCTGTAATGAGCTCATGACGAGATGGAATCTTTCCAAAGACAGAAGAAAGAGTTGGTCTGAATCCATACCCACGAACACATCCATGTCTTTCTCTTCATATTACTTCAGAGAAAATTTCATTTTCATCAATAACTTAAAAAGGTTCTTCCTCAGCTCTTTGGGTTACTAAAGATTGAATTTTGTCTTGAAATTTGATAATAAATCAAATAAATATGTTGTAACATAATACTAAAATATATATCACAATAATAATATAAACTGCTTAAAATAAAATTTACCACTATTTCTTGTGACGTGAAGTTAACCATTGACCCGTCTTTTTTCTTATGTATTACCTTGAACATTTCTCATGCAGATGGTTCATGTCCTAATATTTTAACCTGTATTAAATACACAAGGTTAATTAGCACACAAAAAAAATGTTAATGAGAAAGATGTATAAATGACTTAAATTATACCTGTTCAACTATAACTCGAGCAAAACTTATAGTGCTTGTAGTTTTAGTCATTGTTTGTGTAATATCCCTGACTTTAGAAATAATTAATTTATGGGTTTAAGGTGATTTATTGGGTTATTGTGGTTTTGAGAAATTAATGAAAAATATTAAATTTAATATGTTTTTAGAGTGGGGAAAATAATTGAAATTATGTGAAATTTTTGGGCTAAAAAGATTCCGATAATAACATTTTATAAGTAACTCTTGAATGGTTCGAAGAACTAGAGTCGATATAAGAACTGAATTAATAAGTGACTGAATTAATTGCAGAGAGTGCCCTAGAACTTAGATATTTAAGAAAAATGATATGTGATTGACGATCGTATCGAGACTAGATTTATAATAATGAAAACAATCAAAATGGGGACAATTTATGGTACAACTAAGATAAAAAATTGAATGATTGTAAGTAACTTCTGAAAAATCAATAGAATATTAAGGGGGTTCAAGTTTTGAGTAAGGAACATTCTTGAAATAGTTTTAGTATGAAACAAAAGTCTTATGAGAGCGTAATAATGAAATTATACTTATCAAGTAAGTATAAGTTATTAGTTTTTCATTTAAATGTATTAAGATAAATTAATTTAATATTTAAGGGTGTAATTATAATTAAAAAATAATCAAACGAAATGGTAGAAGAAATTTAAGATTTAATGTGTAATTTTTTATTAACATATTTTATTTATAATATAATATAATATATAAATATAATATATATACATGTAAGGGTAATTTCTTGGCAAGAGTGGTGCAAGGTGTAATATACAGATATAATATATAATATACATACACATGCGTAATAGCCAGTTGCTGGAATTTTCCAGCAAGAGGAAGGCACCCAATTGAGGCCAAGTGGCTGCCATGCAGCAGCCACGCGTCACCTCCTGGGGGCTTGAGAAAGCCTTGCGTCACCTCCTTCTCTAATTTTGCAATCCGTTGCGGAAGTTAAGGGTGAAGTGGACATCATGATTTGATGGATCATGAACGAGGAAACAAAGCATGCAACGGAAGCGTTTTAAAATCAAAAAACGTTCCTCGTATTGATAAGAATCTAGGAGACTTACTTTTGCGGCGGATTACCGGACGGAATGGAGCGATGGGAGCTTCTTCGCGTTGTGGAGACGACGGCTATCCTGCTAGCCTTCGGCTCCGTCGCATCAGAACTCAAACGCACCCTTTCGATCTTCCGAAGTATGACTCGAACTCGTGGCCTCTCTTCGGTGAAGAAGAATGAAAAACGACTTAGATGAAAAAACAACTAAAGAGAGATATATATAGGGAGAACCCTAGGGTTAAAACCCTAGTGGGCCAAACCCTAATGGGCCAAGATCTTTTAATTAATTTTCTAATTTGGTTAGCCCAATTAATTAATTAAAAACCCTAATGAACTATTATTTTATTCTAGCCCAATGGACCATTCTGAATAAAATAATTCTCTCTCAATGTAATTCATCCAATAAGCCAAATGTATTAAAAAATACATGAGTTACATCGAGCTACCCCGGGGACCAAAAGACAAATTATTCACGGCTACTAAAATGACCAAAATATCCCTGCTACCTAGTAGCTATATTTTGTCATTCTAAGTGTTCCAACTATCACCATATGGTAACACTGACCCCACGAATAATTTTGCATATGCCATGTCTTTGACCTACTAGTGTAATGACGAAAATACCCCTCTGCGTAACACCCATCATTTAGAAAGGAATAATGTACTAACACCTTTCTAAATGACTTCTACCATCCTTAGATCACTAGTCCAATAATCCGTGACTACTCGAATGTACTTGCTTATCACTGGGAGCTACCCAGAAGCACACACTCTTAAGTCACGTTCCCAGGGCCCTGGATTATTCGATTATTCTTGGACAATCACAAGGGGGTGAATCACAGAAACTATCTTGTATTAGTCTGTCTTAGCTAATTAGAAACCATACTCCCAACTCAAAAGGATATTAATCTTTGACAGACCTCACCTACAATGAATCTAAGAATATAGCTCTAGGTTCACTAGACCACCAACTAATACTCAAGTATTAGAGTACTCGTCCACGTAGTAGCAGTGATAGACTAGCTCCATGATAATTAGTACTTTGTCATTAGCTTCTATCACAGGTCCACTCTACGCATTCCAAATGCGCTTGTACAATTAGAGTAAACGGACTGTTTACTGGCTAAGGCAAGCCATCCTCCATTAGGATCTATTGCACAATGATCTTATCATGATAGAATGCCCAGTTCTATCAAAAGATCAAGAGTTATATTTTCTTGCTTATTAAGTACCCATGATTCATGCCTAACTGTGAAGAACGACCCATCACATGAATCACTTACTTAATAGCATGGACACCTTTCCAACAATTAAATGCAAATAATATATGTGCCATAAACTGAATAAAAGAAACATCATTACCATAAATTAAACAAAACGTGTCTTTAGGGCATACATTTCCAACATGATTAACATTAGAAATGAAAATTCAGTGAATGCGTGGCCCAAATTAACACTAGGATTGGCAGGTGAACAATTATAGGAGGTAGTATAAACAAGGGGTGTTGAGCGAGCGCTGGAGCTGAGTTTTTGGGGTCTTGAGACGAGACGTAAAAATGGATCTTAAATTATATAATAAAATATAAAAAATAAATAAATATTTATATTATAAGAATAAAATTATTTTTTTTAAATTATCAATTAAAAATTATCATAAACGAAACGAAATGGAGAATACTGCCATAAACGAAATGAAATGAAGAAGCAACTAATCGTTGAAAGTTGAAATAGATCTGGAGTTAGAGCATTTGAGAAGTAAATCTAATCTGATGACCCAATCGGCAATCAAGAGGTAGCGAGCCACCGGCCACAACCCACAAGGGCGAGCGACGGAGGGCGATGGTGAGCCAACGACCGAGCAGAGCAGCAAGAGGCGATGCTTGTTGGGTAAACGCCCGAGCAGCGAGCCACCAGCCATGAGGGCGAGGCAAGTCGCTAAGGACGAGTCATCGCCGATCGAGCAGCGAGAGGCGAGAAAGCGAGGGCGAAGGCGAAAGGCGAGGAACAACAAGAAGAGAGAGAGGCAGCGAGCTACCAATGACGAAGCAGCAGCGAGAGGCAAGAGCGAGGGTGAGGGCGAGGCGCGACGGAGCGAAAGAGGTAGGGTTAGGGCAGCGAGCGAAAGAGAAAGAGGGAGAAGGGTCGTGAAAAGGGAGGCGAGGGCGAGGCGCAACGGAGCCAAAGAGGTAGGGTTACTAGGGCAGCGAGCGAAAGAAAGAGAGGGAGAAGGGTCTCAAGAAGAGGGTGGGCAGGCAGGCGAAAAAAGCATGGGGCCCTGAGCTGTGAAATTTCCATGGGCCCCTAGTTGTGAAATTTGCATGGGCCATTTTCAATTTATGGGCCCCTAAATTGTGAAATTTCCATGGGCCCTGACGCAGCTGTCTCATGGGCCTCATGGAAAGTCCGGCCCTGTGTTAAGCAATAAACGCACAATAAATTACTTAGAAATATCAAATCACATAAAACAAAAAACTTTCAATAAGACTAAAAGGATTAAACTCCCAACATAACACAATAAACGCACAATAAATTACTTAGAAATATCAAATCACATAAAACAAAAAACTTTCAATAAGACTAAAAGGATTAAACTCCCAACATAATCATTGCAAACATACACAAGACAAATAGAATAGAAGCATAATCAACATAAAAGTAAATAACGTAATGGGGACGAGACTTTTATTGTGGTTCACCCAAAAATGGGCTACGTCCACGTTGAGATTTGGTGAAAAGAGCTCACTTGTAATATCCCGAAATTTCTGTAATGATATTAATTATTAAATTTCGATTAATTATTAAATTTCGGCATTTGAGGATTTAAGGTAATCAAAGAGTGGTAAAAATAATACTGCTAATAATAAAAAATGTGTAAATTATGTTAACTTAATTTGAATTAATTAATTAATACATATTGATAATATAATCAAAATAATAATAATGAGTTAAGAAATTAACTTAAATTAATTAATTAATAAGTTTAATTTGTGGCTGTGCGTAAGGGTTAAGCAAAGTGGCCACTTTTCTGTCAAATGAAAACAGAGAGTGAGCAGAGGAGTAGAGAGTGAGAGGTTGAGATTGGGAGAAGGCAAGAGAGCTGATGCGAGAGAGAGAGAGAGCTCGGCCAAGAGGGAGAGATCAAGATCGAGAGAGAGAGAGAGAGAGAGAGAGAGAATGAGAGAGAGATGAGTTGCAGGGCGGCCATGGAAGCTGCCGAGTGAAGCTCGGCCATGGCCGCCGAGCGAAGCGACAGCAGCAAGGTGCGAGGAGGGTGAAGCAGCGACCGGCGACGGCGGTGGAAGCTCGAGGGTGGCTGGTTGCAGCGGCAGTCGCGGTGGCGGCCGCGAGTTCGCTGGGCTGGCGCACGGGGCTAGTTCGGTTGCTGGGAGAAGAACGCGGGAAGAAGAAAAAGGAGAAGAAGAAAGGAAGAAGAGGAGGAAAAGAAAGAAGAAGAATGGGTCGCAGGTGCGGGAGATGCAGGGAGGAAGAAGAAGAAGAGGAGGAGAAGAAAAAAAGAAAAGGAAAAAAAAGAAAATAAGTGAAATAAAATGATTTTGGAATTTTTCAGCATAGGAAGTGATCAGGTACGTGGGTAAAAATTAGTAAAAGCATTATATATTTGAATCATAAATTTTATGCGATTAAAATTAATTAATTTGAGTCCCGGTTGTGTTATTTGCTAGGAAATGATTTAATTTGCATCGGGAGCTCGAGTAAGGTCGGAATCAACTGGTTTCAGGCAAGCTCTTAACCCTCTCTTCCTAATCTTTACTTCCCGTGAAAGACCCCGTGATTTCCTGTACTTTATCCTCTCGCTTACTTTAATTCGGCACCTAACTTTATTTGTTACATTATTATTCATTTATTTTAATTTAAATCCGAGACTTCTAAAATTTTGTTTGTTGTGAGCTTATGGGGGTTTGTATCGCCCTCATTCCTTTCGGAATGATGCTGAACCCAATTGGGGAACTAGGTTTCTAGTCATGCGGGTTTTATTTACGGTTTTTCTCGGATTTACTTATGATTTGGTTAGAGCTATTGAGCAGTGGGGCAGGGGTCAACCGTTTGGTAACGTTGGGGTAGACTACGGTACGGCCCTGAAGTGGACCGTCGGGCGAACACTCCTAGTCACTAACTGTTGGCCGGTGTCGGGCACTGCTGACTAGCTCTGCCGGTATGTGATTTACTGCATGATTAGATACATTGTATTACTGTTCATGATTTGATATGCACATGGGTACAGGATGCATGTTGGGATATTCATTTATTGAGTATGCTTGGACACGGACATTCTAGCTTGGTTAGGTTGCATCCAGCGCGGCATATGCATGGCGTGTGGTTTACTATGTGGGCGGAGCATGGCCTGATGCCTGGATGTATGGGCGCCTTGTATCACGTTGATGCTCACTACGCCATTGCATTTCTATGTGCATTGCATGGATACTGGTAGTATTTAGTTCTCGGACGGAAGTACCGTTTCGAGGGAGCCTATGGCTCGGTTGTCAGGAGTATCGACGGATACGGGTGATGGGAGTACCGACCCAGGATTGCGCGCGCAAGTTTGTGGAGATATTTGTTGCCTTTCAAGGCAGCGGCAGGTTGGTATGGGACTTGGGTGCCGTGTGTCTTATGTGGGCCCCAATGACCGGTATGTGCTTTTATTTTATTATGCTATTGAGCTGTTGTGTTGTAGCGTCTCATGCCTTGTGTGTACCTGGGGGTTTATTCTGGGGTGAGATTTCTGGTTTTGTGTAGCCTTCAGCCTTTTCTTCCTTATGCTTGCTGAGTCTCTCGACTCACCTTGCTTTCCATCATTCCAGGTAGTGGCGGCGTGGGCCATAGCAAGGGAGTCAGCTTTAACGACAGAGTCGGTGTGGTGTACAGGCAGTCTCGTCAATCCCTATCCACTCTGATGTCTAAGTAGAATTTGCTCTATTATTTTGTACTGTGCCAGGTCTTTCCTTGAGTCTCGTGTATGCCGGCATAGGAGTTTGTGTTTATTTATTTATCTTGTAACCGCTGTGTTAGCGGGATACCCGTAGTGCATGCATGTCTTGAGCTTTGCTTCCGCTGTTCTTATTTTTGTGTATGCATGCCGGGGTGGTCTTTGTCTCGTGTTTCATTACTTTTCTCCTCCTCCCGTAGGTGCTCCCGTTCGGATAGTTCGGGCGACTGGGATATCCGGGCGGGGGTGCTTACATCACTGTACTATAAAGAAAAGGAGTACAACCGATTTACATCAACATACCAGACTCTCTGTACATCACTAACCTTGTTAACAAAATCAACCCAATGATCACAAACTCAAGATCAAAGGTCTATCTATCAAGCTAGTGAACAAAGAGAATATACAGAGCATTTACAGAAGATAAAAATGGAGAATAGGAAAAATCTCACCTGGACCCCTGAGAGAGGAAACCCCTCACAGACTCTCGGCCAAAACGACAGAAAAGAAACCCTAATCCCCAATGCCTTTTTCTTCCTCTTTATTTCCCTTCAATGATCAAATCTCGAGGCAACACATAAATAACCAAGATGAATGGCTGAGATAACTCGAGATAAAGCAAAATTGATGGCCTGGATCAGCTCACGATAAATTGTCTAAAACTCATGTGAGCTCAACCAAGTGATAAATTGTCTCCATTGTCCTTGGTCGACTGTTGTTGGAGCAAACTTAATTTGATCATCATCATTTTCATATGCATCATAATAGTTAGTTTTCAAGTTATATCTATGGTTTGCAAAAACCATTCTTATCTTTCTAAAAATCTAATTTTTTCTTACTTCGTTTTCTTCAAATTCAAATTTCTCATACACAAGTTAAAAGAAAAAAATTGTTTGAAACGTTATAAATCATGAAGAACGATTCAATACAATATTGTGTAAGTATGATATAGAATAATTATTAATCTTACTAGTACATAAAATACATTTTATTCTTATTATCTTATGGAACATCTTCCGAGTGCTAGCAAGAAATTAGTGCATTTTTACATACTTTAACAATTTTGCCAATATGTCTTGCAAACACATTAGTATTTGATCTAATTACTTGACGATAATTATTGAATTTCAATGGCAATTTTTTACCATGAGCCAAAGATATTAATATTTAATTCTTTGTTTTCTCTCAACTTCTTTTTCTTGTATTAGATGATGATGATCCTATACAATAAATATATGATAAAAAAAACTAATAATTATTTTTATCATTTTACAGATAAGAAAACCAAACTATTAAAACATAGTTAATTATTTCTTACCAGTACAACTTTATCTTATAGATGGATCAAAATTAGGTGGTGTAACGGGAGTTTGTTCGTTGGTTTCAACTATACCCTCAATTGGTTATAAGATAGATTTATATATGGAAAGTGATTAAAGAAAAAATAAATACTGAAATACACTAAACTTTAGAAAAATAAAGAGAAAAAAAAATACTAAAATTAAGCAAACAAGACATATACAATCACTCGTCATTACTTAAAATTGGTTTCAAAATTGGTTTTTGTTTCCCTCTTCCTTTAGCCATTTTCTTTCCCTTAACTAAAGGGTACATTATTTTCTTTTGTTGTTTTGATATCCTTTCTTCATGCTATATTAGTAGTCACTTCTTTATCAAACAAAATGTTATATATATTCAATGTAAATGGTGTATATAATGGATATTATTTAATATTATATAGATAAAAAGGGTTGTAATTCACATTGTTTGTTGAGAAAGAAAATTTAAAAATATTAATTATTAGTAATGGTATTTACATAAATGATTGATATTTTTCTTTAAGTGTGTTGCATTGGCATTTCATGAAGAATGGTATAATCTAGATATATATGTATATAAGAATTGAAAAGAGTTATTTTCTAAGTTGTATAGAAATATAAATAGAAAATAAATACAATATAAAATAGAAATGAGGAAATGATATTTTTTAAAAAAGTAAGGAACGGAAATGCAAGTAAACACGTAAATAAAAAAATATATGGACTTTTTGTAAATATAATTTTTAATATAAAAAATAATTATTCAATATAAAAATAAATATAAATTTCATAATATATTCAAACAAATATAAACATAAATTCTATTATTCATGAATCATGATTTACTAATTAAAAATAAATAATAAATTAAAAAAAATCCATCTTCATGGATGGAAACACATTTATAATATTTTTTTAATATTATAAAATGATCACAAAATATTTTTAAAATTATAAAAATGATCCAAAAATATTTTTTTAATATTTCTCAACATTTTAATAAATGGCACTCATTCCGTCCATGATAAGTTATTTTATCAATTCCGGCTCGTATCCTACTTGGCCCACCCATTTGGTGGGCCGGGTCGAATTTGGCCCTTGAGGGAGATGGGCCGGGCCAAGCCATGCTAGGGAAATGGAAATTGTGGTTCGGCACGACTCTATGGCCTTTAATAAATGGGCAAAAGTGGGCCAGGTCTAGCCGTGGGCCTGGCTGTCTGGGTCGGCCTGTGAGTCATTTATTTTTAATTTTTTTAAACATAATTTTTAAATATTTTTTTTATTTTTTTCTCAAATGTAAATAATATTTTTTAAAAATATGTTTATAAGTAACTAATTACTTATAATTTTTATGTTTATAAAATTATGATTATAGTAAATATAATTTTACAAACATAATATTTACAATAAACATTATGTTTACAAATATTATAGTAAAATTATGCTTACAGTAAATATAATTTTTAATTATTGTGTTTAAAATATATTTATAATTACTAATTACAAATATAATTTTTTAAATATTTTTTTTTATTTTTTGATAGGCTGATCGGACCATTTTAGCTGGCCAATTGGTGGGCCGGCCCATGAACCATTTTGGTGGACCTGATGGGCCAGGAAGCGGGCCACATAATTGCTGGCCCGGTCCAGCCCGACTGCTACAGTAGCGGGCCAGGCTGGGCTGGGCTATGAGCCGGGCCGGTCATGGCCACCCGGCCATTTCCCATCTGTAAGAAAAATGTAAAACTGAGGGTGCCAGGCCCGTTTTAAGCCGGGCCTGCTCTATGTTGATTGGGCCAAGGATGGCCCCCTGGCCAAGCGGGTTAGGCCACACAGGCCGACATGCTTGAACCACTATTTTGAATTTTGTTAAAATAAGAATACAAACCGATGGGCAATTTTGCTGATCATGTATGTCTACTGCAGCCTACAGGATGATAATAAGTTAATAAATGGATATTATTTATTTATTTATAATTAAAATAATTATAAAAAATTATATTTTAATTTATTTAGAAAAATTTATCAATTATATAAGTGCCCATTACTGTACAGATATAAAATAGATAATTAAATAAAATACATTAAAGTTACGAATGCGAGGGTAAGGATAAAAGTAAAGATCAAGACGAGAAAAGTATTATATGATAGGTAAATAAAATCAAGAGAAATAAAAATTAAAAAAATAAAAAAAATTAAATTATAATAAAATCTTCAAAATATTAAGCTATAGTCATCGACAGTAGCGGCTTTTTTTTTATTATTTTCATTTTATATATCCGCAATGTAATAATTTTTTGATAGACCCTGACAAAAAAATTTTAAAAAAATAAATTATAATAAAATTAAAAGTATAAATTAAAATACAAAAACTATTTTATTACATAACATAAAATTAATAAGCCAATTATATTATTTACCCCTTTATTAAACCATTGATCATCCTCTCCCATCCTCCCCTTTGAACCCTAATATTATTAATCAAAAAAATAGAATACTCTATTGATGTTAGGTAGCCAGCGACCCTTTCAAAATAGGTTTAAAATACCAACGGATAGATGTTGTCAACTTACACCAGTCATTTTCTAACTCAACCACCACATAAAGTTTTTCTTTATTTTATTAAATAAAAGTGACAAATTAAATTCAAATATTTGAAAGAAAAAAAAAACCGATACAAAAATTAGATTTTATAACGCTTACCCATAATCAAAACTAGAAACACATCGATTGGATGTGGTTTGATAAATTAAAACGTTTTAATGTTGGATAAAGGGCTAAGAACAAAATTCAAAAGCAGTATTTTAGATTTTTTAGATGAGTAATCGAGTATCTTCATTACCGATGTTGACATTCGCTTCAAAAGTTTTTAAATTCTTAGAGAGGTTTGCTTAATGATGATTGATAGTTAGTTTTCTTAGTGTAGCCTATCGAATATGTCCTCTCATTCTCGTACATAATTATATAGTTTTCTCTTTTTGTTTCTTTATTAAATAATTTTATTTGTTTGCTTATTTAATCGTTTGTTGTGATACTTGGAATATGCTCTAACATAAACATGTGGATGCTTTTGCGATATTTTGTTTAATGAAATTTTTATTAATAAAAAAAATAAATTCAAGATAAATTAAATATTCTAATTGTACATACTGAACTTAAAATTGATTATAAAGATATGGATGCTTATTTATTTATTGAGATTAGACTAGCCTTAGATCGAATCAGATTAGGATAAAATTTTGTAAAAAAATTTGACCTAAAATTGGATTCGTTGAGATTGGGACTAGACCGGATAAAATTTGGCCATATCTATTTATTTTTTTCTTTTTTTAATGTAAAATTTAAGAAAATATATTACATGTATTATGGATATATAGTATATTATGTATTAAGTATTATTTTTTTATGTTAATTATTATTAGTATTTAATATTATTTATTATTATAAATTATAGCTAAAATATAATATTACTAATATTTAATACCATAATTAGTTTTTGATCTTAAATAGGATCAAACCGAAAACGATTATAATTAATATTAGGATCGAGAGATCAAACTAAAATCTCTTTGATCAAACCGATCAATTTGGACTAAAATTTGATCACTCCTAATCATATGCATAAAAGTTTTAAAAATATTTTTTAAAATAACTTAATAGTGGAGTGTGAGCAAAATTTCGGTTAAATTAAAATAATCAAATTAAATCAATTGAAATTGATAATTTGATTCGGTTTGATTTGTAAAGCGGTTCAATTTAGTTTTTAAACTTGAGTTTTTTTAATTTTTTTTAATTTAAACAATTATTTAGTTGATTTATTTTTTAAAAAAATTAATCTATTAATTTAAACAATTTAATCTATTTTATAACTAAATTGACAGGATGGTGACGTATGGCAAACACTATTTTATGATAAATGTAAGAGTCGTTCACAGAAAAGGGGTAAAAAGACGATTTTGCTCTCGCCCGCTTTGTAAATTTGTAAAGTGAGCCACTGCTCTCGTCTCCCCTACTATGGTTGTTGCCATCGCCTCGTTGTCGTCACCTTACCTCATCTTCGTCGCTTCTCTGCCATCGTCGTCTCGCCGACAATCGCCAAATCTATCGGAGGGGGAAAGAAAGAGTAGGGTATGGGACAAAATTATCTTTTTACCTCTTTTCGATAACTTGATCGGTAAGCGCGTCGGATTTTCTAGAATTTTTTCAAACGCTATGTCTTTATTTTTAAATATTTAATAATTATCTTTTGTGTATCGTTGGGCTTAAAAGTAGAAGCCTTTTCGAATTTCCGGTCCAAAAAGCCCTCGGAGTATCTATTACCGTCACCTATAGTGCGCAATCGGTCTGTCCACAGCCTGAATGTGACTTTTATATATATATAAAACTATTTTTTAAATATAAAATATTTTATGTTGATGGAATCAAAGCCTTGCATGGTGGAAATTATTCTCTCGCCTATTTAATGAATGCCAAACTCATTTTTTTTTTCCGGTTGGACTCTACATGAAAATATTATCACTATGTGAATTTTAAATTTAACTTATTAAATATATAATTTTTATAATTTATATCTATTAATTATTTAATTTAATTTAAAATAATACATGAATTACACACAATCTGAGTTAAAAAGAAAAATAAATAAATAACAGAAGAAGAACTAATCGAATCGATTATTCCTCTTGTCATTGATTATCATTTTTGCTCTAATTTTTCGTCAATCTGAACGAAAGAATCGAGACTCTTGTTAGATGTCATTGTCTCAACCTATCCTAATCATTTTACTTTGATTAGCGACTTGTGAGTCATGATTAAACTACCCTTCATTTTCTTTGATCAGTGACTTATGATCAACTCACCATTATTATTTTTTTTTTATTTCAACCGACGACTCATAATTGACACATCATTCCTTATCATTTTTGCTCCAAGTAGTCTATTTATATGTGTGTGTATATATATGTATGTTAGTCTATATATATATTTTGATTTTTTCGATAGAATATTTGATAACTATTCACGTGCTTAATAGTATATTTATTATATATTTAATAATTATTAAATAATTAAATAATCAATAAATATAAATTATAAAAAATAAATATTTAATGAGTCACCGAGAATAATAAATTTTTCATGTTAAGTTTAGGGGGGGGGGATGGGTTTGACCTTTAATAAATTACAATATAATCATATATCTATTCAGGTAGTGTTTGTTAATCAAGATATAAATCAAAAAATGTTAGATATGGAAAGTATCTCGGATATTTGATCTTTTTAATATGTTTGTTAAACTTATCTGGTGATTATTGAAAAAGAAGTCACGTGACTTCTTATTTTGCTTGTTCAAGATATACTTATCCCTCTGCCCTCAAGATAAGCATATCTTGGTTTTTATAGATAAAAAAAAAATGACGATTGTGTCCGCTAGTGCATTTTAAAAAATTTAACAAACAACTTAATAAAAATTTTGGAATGCTTCTCAATCTTATCTTGACTATTCTATATCTTGATCCGGAAAGCATTCCAACCTTATCTTAACACTCTCTTATCTTGCTCATTTTAACAAACGCTACATTAATAAATTTACCATGTATCTCTTAAACTTTGAACATTTGACTTGTATGTCTTCTAATTTTTTTTCACCAAATCAATCTCTAAACTTTTTTTTTCTTGAAAACATTGTGACAATACCTCCATAAAAAATAACATAAATTAAACTAAATGAAATTAAAAAATTTCATAATATCTGTTTAATTAACTTCATTTTTTATTATATAAAGTGTCGTGATCTTTTAAAAAAGGTTCAAGGACCATTTTAGATAAAAAATAAAGTTCATCCAGACTAAAGGCCACAAAAATTTAGGAGGTGTATAGTCCTTAATGCCCTTAGTAATGGAAGGGTGTCATAATTAATTTTGAAAAATTTAGAGATTAATCTGATGAGTTTTAAAAAATTTGCGAGGTGTTCAAGTTAAAAGGG
This sequence comes from Diospyros lotus, assembly GCF_014633365.1. Lineage (NCBI taxonomy): Eukaryota > Viridiplantae > Streptophyta > Magnoliopsida > Ericales > Ebenaceae > Diospyros > Diospyros lotus. The sequence goes on from NC_068344.1 coordinate 36,519,698, forward strand.
TCAAATTTAAGGGAAGTATAATTAATTTTTTTATAAATAAAATTTTTATAAAATTAACCAAAATAATCTATATTTTTAAGAATCGACGTAACTTGAACTTCACAACAAAAGATCAAGAAAATTAAAGCAATTAAAGAATAAAGGAATATACAATTCATTTAACAATAAGAAAGAACTAAAAGTGTGTTTGATTGTACATATTTATTATGAAAAATTATATAAAAATATGTAATTATTACACATTTTTTATAAAAAATAATCAAACACTCTTAACTTTTCTATGAAAAAATATGTATGGTACAAGTATTTAAATTTTATTTCCATAGAATTCATTTTCCAAGGGGGTGAGGTGGTTTTTGTTTTCTAGGTAATATTATTTAGAATTAAATTTTAGGTAATGCAATCAAACACAGCTTAAGAGTGTGTTTGATTATATTTAGTTGGAAAATGAAAATATTTTTTTATCTTCCATGGAAAATAAAAATCACCACCCATTTGAAATCAATTTTCTAAAAAAATTATGTCAAAATATGTTTTAAATGGTTGTACCATGAAATTGAATTTCATAAAAAATGTTGTGTGTCAAATAATAAGGATGGAATTAAATTTCTTGGATATGATATTTTCCATGGAAATTTCATGTAATCAAATGTACCCTAAATCTACAAATATTATGAGGATATCTCTATAAGTATTACATTCTAAGACCATCCAGAAAAATTGCATTCCCTAAGTATTATAGCTAAGAGTGACAAAACATACTCATGATTCAAGCTCTTGTGAAATATTAAAAGTGACTTAATAAAAGAGTAAAAAATACACTGGCAAGAGACATTCAAAAGAGTCACTTGTAGAGTCCAATTGAAAAAACTTTCCAAAAATTTTGTCAGACTTTTCACGCCACAGTTCATAGTTGTGCTATCAATCGCCAACTACTCAATAAAGAAATTACTATATAAGTATATTCATAATTCAAATCACTATTTTATATGAAAGTTCACAATTATGTTGTCAATTCCTATAAAGCACGGAAACGGCTCGGAGACGTTGATTTGGCGTTTCCCGTTTCGAAAACGCAAAGACGGCTTGAAATGGCATTCGGAACGTTTCTGTAAATTGCGAAATGTTCTGGGGGCGGTTTTGCAATTTACAGAAAATATGGGAAATACGTTTCACACTTAAAACGCATTTCCAGCGACCACGGTCGCTCACCTACAGTGAGGAAGACAATGGTCACCGAGAGGCGAGGCAAGGCGAGATATGGAGTGTGCAGCGACGGTCGAGGCAAGAAATGGTGTACGGCGGTGGGCAACGACGAGGGTGAGAGGCAAGCGACGGTGGCAGAAACTCTTCGACTATGAGAGAGGCGAGATCGAACGCGATGGTGAGGGTAAGAGACTCGTCGATGGCGAGAGAGGCGAACGACGGTGGTAGAGACGCTTCGACTGTGAGAGAGGCGAGACGAATGCGAGGGTGAGGGCAAGAGATTCGTCGACAATGGCGAGAGAGGCAACAACAATGGCAGAGATCGACTGTGAGAGATGTGAGATCGACAGCGAGGGCAAGGGTAACAGACGCATCAACGACAAGAGAGGCGACGAGTCAGTGACGGTGGCAGACGGAGGAAATGACGACAGTCAGCCATTGACAACAAGGGGTGTGGGTCTCTCTCAGGGCAGAGAAAAACAAATCTAGAGTTTGCAAAATTATAACTTAATAATATTTATAATATATAAATTATATATTAATTTCACATACACTCCTATATGTTTTAAAATTACAATTTATCCCACGTTTTCGTTTCTTAACTTTTAAAAAAAATATCATTTCCACATTTTCCGTTTTCGTGCAACATAAGTCAATTCCCTAATGGCCAAAACTAATAGAATAAAAAAAAAAAAAAATCATCAATTCAAAACCTTCCTTAACCATTAGTCAAATTTTACATATTGAGATTTTATTATAACTCTACAAATATATTATTTCATTTATGGGGTCAGTTCTAATTGGTATATTATATATTTATATAAATATCACTTTAAATATTTAAATAATATTTTTATATAATTAAATTGGATTTGGAAAGGCAGGGCTTGGGCCTGGAAGGAAGTTACAGAGGTTCCAATGATTGAGGAGTTTTTCTTAGTTCTTAATCCCGTGGAAGCTCCTCCGCTTCATCCTTGGGTCATTCACTCGCACCTAAAGCGTGTGACATCGACCCTCACACGTGTCACCTCCTCAGTTGTCCCCTCCTTTATTTTATCCCCTCCCCGCCCCCTTCTTCCCCCCCCCCCCCCTCCCCCCTCTTCTCTCTTTCTCTCTCTGGCCTTTGCACTTTCACATACTGGTTCCGAATGCGGAGCTCTCTGATGGAAACTACCAACCCGTTAGAAGAAGAAGAGGCTACCCGACCCGACACGGTTCCAGATTTAGCGTCAACGTGTTCCACTGCATCCTCGGTCTTTGGCAGCGACGATGTTCCCAGCAGCTCGAGCTCCGGCGATATATCGGCCGCCAGCAGCAGCTCCGGGGAGATGCCGGCGGCCCTGGTTTCCGTGCGCCGGCTCCTAGGATCGCCGGCGCCGGAGCCGGTGGAGACGCCGAGGCAGAAGTGTGTCGGGAGGGACAACAAGGGCGTCACGTGGGGCTTCACTTCGGTGATCGGGAGGCGGAGGGAGATGGAGGACGCCGTCGCCATCGTCCCGGGCTTCATGGCGCTCACGTGCGATCACGTGGGAGGCTGCACCGCTCCCGCTTCTCGATGCTCCGGCGAGATCTCGCCGCTCCACTTCTTCGCCGTCTACGACGGCCACGGCGGCTCCCAGGTTCAATCCTCAATTCACTCAAATTTTTTGCTGGGTTCCTCCAAATCTCAATACACATATAAATGCAGATATATAGTTGCTATTATCTATGAAATCATCCAATAATTACTTCTAATAAACAATTCTTAGTAACCATTCAAAATTCATTCCCATCTTTGCCATCAGATCTTCTTTTTTCTAATTCTGAAGAAGAGAGTGTTTTATGTTCATGTGTTACTGTGCATACATACATACATACATTTGTATGTATATACACACACAATATATATATATATATATGATTGAGCTCTGACAAGGTAGGACACGTAACAGAGCGAGAGTGGTCCATCACTAGGGAGATTATGGTGCGTTTCCTTTTCGTTCTGGACACGTGGTATCGGAGTTTGTGCAAGGCATGGAAGGGGAATGCTATCGTCACGAGCGTGGCGCATAATTTTCGTTACACCAGCATCCTCATTGCCCGCCACGGTGGCGAGTGAGTTCCCACCACCCCCGCCCCCTCCCCAACACATCATTTCTTTAACATAGGTCAAATGGCCTATCACATGACGTCTCTCTCTCTCTCTCTCTCAAGTCAGAGCCCTTCTCTCATTGGTGAATCAAATATACGCCCGACACCAAAAGATTTAACTTCGAATAATACATCCATTGAATATTCATTTATATATAATATATATGTATGTATGTATGTGGGCAAATCACCTAAACATGAAATATTTACAATTTAGGCTGTTGAAGTGAGAGATCCAAAAATGTATTAGATTTGGTAGTAAGTATGCTTTACATATTTGTTTGATTAATAAACATGAATATTTGTTATGTTTTTAATCTTTTTCTACCCCTTTTGGTAGCTATGCTCTATGCCATCGACTGTCTCTCCTCTTAGGAATCTCTATTATATATAGGTTTTTTCAGATTCAATGGAGTCTTCCATGTCGGTCTTTGAATAGAACCACTCCAACTTCAATACAAATAATCTCATTTGTATTTATAACCCGTAGAGTTTATATATCTATATGTATTAAGATGGGGTAGATCGATGAAGGCATTAATTAGGTGGGTTAAATTTCTCGTGAAAAATGCTATATATATAATGACAAATAAGTTTTACAAACAACTCACACAAATTGATATAATACATAAGAATTTTATTCAAAATTAATTCATAATAATGATTTATTTGTCAATTATGAGACTTTATTTGGTAAACTTAATGGTGGGGATAGCGTTTCCTGTTTCTCATGGATTGAACAGCACGATAATCAAAAGGATTCCTTTGTTGTTGGAGAACAGTGATGAAGGTGGGGCCGGGTTGCTTAATTTTGTGGTGCGCCACGTTTGATCCTACACATGGACGGTGATTCATCGAGTGTCTTCTTCAACTTTGTCCGCTATGACTATGATTGTTTCCCGAGTAGAATCTTCAGAACCCTTGCTGCTTGCCACCTGGCTTTCTATTTTCTAAAGGCATCTTTTTCCTCTTCTAGCTTTGCCCCCTCGACCAACTTTCCTTGTTTCTTTCTTTTTTCTCCAGAAGCTTTCTTCGGCTTGTGGTTTGTGGGTTTCGGCGTCTTTGGGGGAAAACAAAGTCAAAAAGTTGTAACTGTATGTGTAACACCCAAGGTTTCTAAAAGTAAGCATTAAGATAATAAGATGTCTACTGAATTGACTTGTAAATAGAAACTCTAATTATCGAGTAAATGGCCAAAGAGTTCAAGATGTCTGTTAGCAAATTTGGGTACCTGTTAAATCACCAAAAGAAGCCAACAATACAGAAGTTTTCCCTTTTCAATGTTTGTACTGGCAAAGAGGCAGTGTTTGCTTTTATGCATGATTGATTCGGTTGTACTTGTCCTATATATGATGTGTTTAGGTAAGGATAGGATGATCTCAGATTAAACAATAATAATAACACACTGGATCTTATTCTCACAAAGTGAGAACAGCTCTATGAATTTTAGCTTGCTAAATTTTTAGTCTAGGCATGTCAAACCGGCCGGGTAGGACTGTACTTGCTCTCTTAGATAGGGTTGGGCCGAGCCGAGCCCAACTTGTCGGGGCTTGTGACCCTCCCCAAAAACAGATCAGCCTGGCTTGGTCCCCTAGGCCTCTCAGCTCGGAAACCTGACTTAGTGGGCCTAGCCTGAATTCATTTTTTTTTAAATAGAAAAGTTTTAACTTTTTATACTGCAGTTTTTGTTTTAAGTTTTTGATATATAATTTAATAAGTCTACTACTTTTAAGATTAAAATTATAAAGAAGATATTATAACACAATGACAATCTATAAAAAATTATTTAAACATTATTCATATGATCATTTACATGAACTCAATGCGTCAAGTGTCAAGTTTCAAATTAAATATTAAAATAACATATAGTCATATGCAAAAAATGATAATCACCTTAAATAAATGATAAATATATATTTCTTGAATAAGAAATGTTGGACAATGAATGATTGGACTTTTTATAACTTTTAAATATTTATAAAATTTAATATAGTTTCAAAAATGGAATTGGATATTAGAAACTACAAAGTCTAAATTATTAAAAGATAAAACTTTCAATTTTCAAACTCTTAATTTCTAAATTTTTTATTTTAAAAGTAGAATTTGTATTTTTATATCCTATTATTTAAATATATAAATATAATTTAAAAAAATTAAATTTTAGAACTATATTAAAAACAGTCAACCCAACGAGCTTCTAATGGGCTCGGCCTGTCTAGGCTCTCAAGCCTGGGCCTTACTCCTTTCGTGAGCTTGACAAGTCAGCTTGGCTCGGCCCCAAGGACCTATGTTTCGTTAATGGCTCAAGCTTGACTTTTACTTTCCAAATCCATCGGCCTGTTTTTAAAGGATTGAACATTATAGGGATTCGCTTGACTAAATCTCAAAAGAGATGTTGGTCATACCTTAATATTTTTTAAAGAATCTAAAAGGACGTGGCACCTCTTTTGGTGGGATTAAGGCTTGATACATTGTTATTGTTGGAAAAAGATTTGGCATGTATCTTTTCTTCCTTCTCTCGTATGGTGCATATTAGACTAGTTCTCAAATTCTTCTGGGTGAAGTTTGAGATTTGCAGGAGGGATGTCATAAAACGGCCAAGTAAATAATCTGACTTGCAACATGATAAGCTGATTTGATGCTGAAATTGTCATCTCTTGAACCGATCAACTCTCTTTTTAGAAGTTTTCAGGACTTGGTATTTCAAGAATCAAGAGGCAAGGTTGAATTAGTCTGTTTTATATGCAAGAAAGTCGAAGATATGTTCTTCTTTTCTGTAGCTTTAACCTTTAATTTTTGGGTCATGATGTCCTATTAACCAAGAAATTTTGACACTTGATCTCAATACACCAAGGAGAACAAGATAGTGGAATCCTCTCCCCCAAACTAGTTTGAATACAGGTAAGCAACGATATGAGTAAAAGTTCAGCATCTATCTAATTGTGCTTTAGAATGTATTTACGGCTTAAACATCTACCATCATTTATTATTCATCTCATTTGCCTACATGTAACTACTAGCGCTTGCATGCTTCTGATTTGAAAACTTGATGTTCCGACTAACTTTACATATATAAATAGGTGGCTAAGTTCTGTGCTAAGCGAATGCATGAAGTGGTAGCAGAGGAGTGGGATAGAGAAACAGCTGAAGGACGTGAAGCTGAAGGACGTGAATGGCGGCAGAGGTGGGAAGCAGCATTCTCTAATAGTTTTGAGAGGGCTGACAATGAAGTTATGGCAGAGGCACCAGAAATGGTTGGATCAACTGCTGTTGTGGTGGTTCTATCAGGTTGCCAAATCATTGCATCCAACTGTGGTGATTCAAGGGCGGTGCTTTGCCGTGGGACTGAAACAATCGCCTTGACTGTTGATCAGAAGGTGAATTAACAACGTGTGAAATTCAAATGTCATCGTTCTTTTCATTTTAATTTCACACATAATTTTGTGGGTTGCATGAAGCCCAAGGTCTTGTTCCCTTGGTTGAAGTATTTTGTAACTTCATGCATCCATAAATCAAATGGGACTTGGAGAAAGAGTGACGGGGAGAGGTTATTTGGCCTCATTTTGCTTTTCCTATCTGAAACAGATGCACAGAATTTCTAAATTTCCAGGCTTAAAGACAACTGTTTTTGTTGCTTTCTACAGCCTGATAGAGAAGATGAACTGACCCGAATTGAAGCCGAGGGAGGGAAAGTTATAAATTGGAATGGTGCAAGGGTCTTAGGAGTCCTCGCCATGTCCAGAGCTATAGGTATTTGCCCATGTGCAGAAGTTTCTAAATCTCTGGAACTAAAGCCCGATTCAATACAATTGCTTGGGAAATAATCTTGTGTGTGCTGGTTTCAGGTGATAGGTATTTGAGACCATGGATCATTGCTGTTCCTGAAACAATTTTCATGACAAGGAGTGAAGAAGATGAGTGCCTGATCCTAGCGAGTGACGGCCTTTGGGATGTCATGACAAATGAAGAGGTGGGAGAGGTGGCTCGCCGCATCTTAAGAAGGCGGCGCAGGTCCACGGTGGACAGTGACATTCCGTTGGCGCAAGTTGTTGCTGAGAATCTCACTGAAATAGCTTTTGGGAGAAACAGTTCTGACAACATTTCTATCATTGTTGTCGATCTAAAATCAAAGAGAAAGACTCAGCCAAAGCAATAGAATGGGAGTAAAGTAACTTGCTCTTTCTCTTTTACCCCCTTCACCCCCACCCCCCCAACAAAAAAACAAAAATAATAATAAAATAATTGACTTCATCTGGTTCCAACTTTTCTAGAAGGAACATATCACCCTGTTACACAAATAGGTGGCTATATTCTTCTTTCAATCCCTGACTTGTATAGAGAGCCTGGCAGTAGACTGGTGCTTGGTAACAACCAGAAACTGGTCTGTTGCTGTGGTACCTAGTAGATCAATTCCTAATCTATTTTGAGTTGGTTTGGTCAACAAAAACTAAATTTTGTGAAGAAAACAAGATTGTTCTGTTTGATGTTTAAAAATGAAGAAAATATGGTGTTCCTTTCTTTCAGGCCTGTAAGAATATTACTAGTTTCTTAATGCCACACAACCCAAGTACGAAGGAATTTCAAACTTGGGGGGAGATGTAAATTTTAAAGGATTGGTTCATGAATAAACCAAACTAGGCCTTTTCTTTGGTTGTATTGTTTCTTTTCGTTTCTATTCCTTTTAGAAATTTAATTGATGAATACTCATCAGGAGAAGGATGGTTTTGTCAACCACATCGGTAAATAGCTTAGGATGGATCTCTAGGAAGGTTCTGCTTGTTTCCTGAATCGAAATTGTGCTCATTTCTCATTAGATTATGTTGACTACCATATACAAGAAGGTGGTTATGCATCTGTTTTCAAATGCACTATGATTAGTACACCACAGAAAATGAGACAGTGAGTTTGATGTAAGCCCTGGCTATTTACTTTGAAGGCTGGCAAGGCTGAAAAAGGCGCCACGCTGGTTCTTTAGCTGAGCATAGCTTCCTTGCTCTACTACCTTCCCATCTGAAAGGAAGGCAATGGAGTCGAGTTTCCTGATGGTGTTTAGCCGATGAGCCACCACCACCGTAGTCCTTCCAACCATGATCCTGTCCAGTGCTTCCTGCACCACTTGCTCGGATTGAACATCAAGTGCACTGGTAGCCTCATCCAGCAATAGTGTGGTTGGATTCCTAATTATTGCTCTTGCAATTGCAATTCTTTGCTTTTGTCCTCCTGATAACTGCACGCCCCTCTCCCCACATCCTGTTTCATACCCGTCTTTCAGTGCCCTGCAAAAAAGTTCAATTCATTAGGAAGTTCATCTTGAGATGGCCATGCTTTGGTTAACTTAAATCTTCTCTTGCCCTCTTTCTCTTGATTTCTGTGTGTGATTTGTGGGATCCACAGAAGATATTTATGTTGAAAAGGATAGCCACACTTACGAGATGAACTCATGAGCGTTGGCAGCAATGGCAGCCTCGACAACCTCATTCTCTGATGCGCCGGGCTTCCCGAACATAATGTTGTCCCTGATGCTGCCTGAATAGATCACTGGCTCTTGGCTAACCAGGGCCATGTGCCTTCTGTACCAGGTGATGTCAAGTGATCTTATGTCCATCCCATCCATCTTCACTGTCCCCTTCTCCGCATCATAAAATCTCTGAATCAATGCAATCACTGTTGATTTGCCACAGCCACTTCTCCCCACAAGTCCAATGCTTGTCCCTGCTTTAACCTCCAAGCAAAACTGCTTCAACACTAGTTTCTTTGCCCGGCTTGGATAAGCAAAATCAACCCTCTTCATCTCTATATGCCCAGCCATTTCCTCCATCTTGGTTCCATTCCCCGCACTATAAGATCCTGGAATTAGTGATTGTCGATCTAGAATGGCAAACACAGATGCCACAGCTGCAGAGCCTTTGGCTATATCTGAAGTCATACTCCCGGCATCAGCTATAACTTTCCCGGTACTCACCAATATGAAGAATGTCTTGAACACATCTGCTGCTGAAATATCTCCTGAGTTTACTAATCTTCCACCATACCAGAAATCCAGTGCCCAGCACAAAAAGGTCAGGCACTGAGCAGACCCCATTCCAAGCCCTGCAAGCCAGGACTTCTTTCTAGCCTCCTTTCTCGGTTCATCCTGAGCCTCGTCGAAGAGCTGAAGAATCTTTTTTATGCTTCCAAATGAAGTCACAATCCTGTGATTGTACACTGATTCAACAGCAATTTGAGTGCTCTGATTTTGAGCCTTGACGAAGTTTGATGTAATACTCGACAGAAGAACTTTTCGCATGTAGAAACATAGGATTGTGAGCGGTTGGACAGCAATCATAAGGAGTGCAAGCTTCCATGCTATGACTAGTCCCATAACCAGCGCAATGGTCACAGAGGAAACGGTTTGGACTATAAGAGAAACTCTATCCGCGACAAGGGATTTCACCATGGAAGCTTCATTGTTCATTCTAGCACACAAGGCCCCACTTGAGTTCTTCTCTTCATCAAACCATGCCGGTTCAAAGCTCAATATTTTCTCGAGCATTCTCAATCTGATCCTCGTTGTTAGCTTCTCCCCCATGTAAGCAAAACTGTAGTGTTGCAAGATATTTACAACGATGGAAATCAAGGCGAGTGAAGAGAAAATCAAAGAGTATGTCCTAATTCTAGCCTCCACTTCCTCATGACTAGGTGAGAAGAAAGCTGAAATCATCCCCCCGACTGTGATGGCATAGACAGGCTGCACTGCACCGAAGGCCATGGCCGACAAACTTCCAACTACACCTTGTTTCCACTCAGGAGAGTTCACAGACAAGAGCCTCGAAAAGTATGGAGGCGGGTAAGGTGCAGGCTGAGGTTCACCGGTGGTGGGTAATGGCGTAGGAAATATAGCCGGGCTCGATCTGCCTGCGCTTAGCCTGGCAGCACTGCCTTTTGCAGCAGAGGAGGGATGTGTTTCGAGAGGCTGCTCCTGATCATCGACACTGAATTGCCGCTGCAGCTTTGCTAGTTTTGCATAGTGACCATCTTTCCGGTTGATTAGCTCATTGTGCGAGCCTATTTCAATAACACAACCATCACTCATTACTGCGATAAGATCTGCATTTCTCACGGTTGAGAGCTTGTGGGCTACGACCTGATCGAAATCAACAACCGAATCTCATTCATTTGTAGTCTCAAAAATCAACCTGATCAAGATGTGTTGGCTGTTCTTTTAGGATACGTTACCAAAGTGGTTCTCCCCATGGAGGCTTGATCTAGAGCATGTTGCACCAGTGTCTCGGATTCTGAATCGAGTGCACTTGTGGCTTCATCAAGCAAGAGAATCACGGGGTTCTTAATAATGGCTCTGGCAATGGCAATTCTCTGCTTCTGCCCACCCGATAAGAGTGCTCCTCTTTCGCCAACCTGTTGCATCGTAAACACTTATATAAAAGGCATTCTCAGTACAAGAGGCAACGAATACTACGAGGGATATCATTCACGCACCTTGGTCTCATACCCTTCCGGCAGCTCTCTGATGAAATTGTGAGCATTTGCAGCCATTGCCGCGGCCACAACTTCATCCATAGTTGCATCAAGCTTCCCAAACATGATGTTCCCCTTTACAGATGTCCCAAACAGGGCATGCTCCTGGCTAACAAGCCCCATTTTGCCTCTAAGCCATTTCAACTTCATTGCCTTTATATCAACACCATCAATGGACAAAGTCCCACCATCCGCATCATAGAACCTCTGCAGCAATGCAATGACGGTGGATTTGCCACTTCCACTGGCACCAACAAGAGCCACAGTCTTCCCGGCCTCGATTCTGAGGCTGAAATCTTTGAGAACAATGGAGTCCGGGCGAGAGGGGTAGGTGAACTTGACATGTTCAAATTCCACTTCTCCCCTTATCTTGTCTAGAACAATTCCTTCTGTGTCTTCCCCATCGATTGCTGGGATCCGGTTGATCCTATCGATGATTCGGGATGCTGCAACTGCAGCCTCTGTCAAGTACTTAACTTCTGGAAGTGCCATTCCAAGGGACCTGCATATATATACAATCAAACATAACACCCAATATAAAGAGAGTATATGCTTGCTATATATATATATATATATATATATATATATATAAAGAGAGTTGTACACAGCTACTTATATGGTACCCTTTCAATAATTAGGAACAAGTATATGCTTGCTATATATAGTACTCTGAGTGAATTAGGAATAATTTCATTGACAAACCCTCAATTACACCCAATCTATTTAATTTTTCTCAACAAAAAAAAAGAAGGAAAATTGGAGGTGTAAACCACTTTTGCTTTCAAATTATTACTTCATCCATGTTTATTAGATTTTTCTAAAAATTGTTAAGAGTAATTAGTCACCTAATTTGTTTGTTCCTAAAAGCTGGCTCCACTTTAAATGACAGAGAAATCTTTTCGTTAAGCGATCACCATAAATTTCATTTACTTTGAGACACATTATTAGATAACAATAATTTTTTCTAAAATTCGAACACTTATACGAGATAATAAACACTTATACTCAACTCCGTCTTACATAAACAAACAATCTCTTCACTAAAATTGTATTGAATTCAAATTTAGACAATTCAAACCCCCCCCCCCCAAAAAAAAAAAAAAATGTTAAATATAAGATTTGTTTATCTAATCTAAAATTTTGTGAGTTTAAGATTTCTGACTTATTATATTTTTTTTCTATAAGTAGCCATATAATATATTGTAACTAGACATTAATTAGGGTATACTTTACACAATGATTCTCATCTCAATGAGATTAGATATATCGGGCTTTTGAGTTAAAAGTGAGATAGCGTTATCTGTATAGTAAAATTTTGCTCCTACTTCCCTACAATCAATCATAGCATATATCTACGAGATTGATATAGCTTGCTGTATAGCCATTTAACAATCAGAAACATCCAAACATATTTCCATATACTCATTTTGTTACATATATATACAATCAAACATAACATATATCAATGTTACGTCTTTTTGAAAATTCAAAGAAAGCAAGGAGAGCCCATATTGCAAATGAAAGCAAAATTCACTGTTCAGAAGGGAAAATTCAAGAACCCTAAAATGAAAATTAATATAGTTAAGAAGGGAAACTTAGCAGAAAGAAGTCAGTGTACTTACACTCCCCCCATTATGAATGCAATGCCTGAAGCATAAATTTGTCCTCCACTCTCTGCCTTGTGCATAATCAAGTAGCTTCCATACCAAGCAAGGAGAGCCCATATTGCAAATGAAAGCCCTGTGCTGCCCACAGCAACACCTTTTTCGCAGACGAACCAAATATTAGCTAGCTATTTTAATTAGTAACAAATATATGTAATAGTTAATCCATTATTTAATTAATAGATTAACTTATGATAGAAATCACTGTTCAGTAGAGATCGGTAGATAAGTATAATTAATGAGCATATTCTATTACTGCCATAAATATATGTAGAGGCTAGCATTTTAGAGTAGAGAGTGTAGAGTATGGGAATTTGATGAGAAATACTCAGAAATAATAGTAATACAGTTTTCTTTCTCCTATAATTCATGTGGGTATTTTGAGTTTCGATCCTACTATACCTTTTACAATTCCTTTCTGAATCCCCAGCTTCGTCGTCCGATCGAGGATCGACGAATATCTGTCGACTATAGTCTTCTCGGCAGTGAATGAATAGACAGTTTTGATGGAGCTAAGAGCCTGCTCCAGTATGGCATTTGCTTTGTTGTACTCCTTAAAGGACTTGCTGGACAAATAGAGAAGGGTCTTTCCATAGATTAATCCTGGAATGATTAAGAGAGGCACAGTTGGTAGTGCCACTAAAGCCAGCCTCCATGAGAAGTAGGCTGAGAATCCAATTCCTGAGATGAACTGTGATGCGTGCATCACAAACTTTGGCACCTGTGAGAGAGAACCCAAAAAACAAAAGATTAGCATTAAAAAGTTTGCTTTGACCTTGTCACTGAAGCCTAGTGAGGGTATTGGGGGTCACATATATGACAATGGAAGCAAGTTCTGGAAACTTTGACACTGCTGGCTGTGAATGTTTTGTATCAAGATCCATACCCTCTCACTGAGAACTTCTTGTATCAATGAAGAATCTTTTGATATGCTGTTGATTATCTCTGAAGTGGTTGCTTCTTGCGAATCGAAAAACCCGACTTCTTGTCTTAGAACAGCTTCCAGATATCGGTAACGAATCTTCAGCACCTGCCTCTCACTGGTTTTACTCCAGCAGTAACCCTCTGCAGAGATTTGTTAGAAACATTTTATTTTATCAGTGCATTTGTGTTTTCTGTCATATGGATCAATCAATCAGCAGTGAGGCATATTTAGGGTTTAGAATATAGGGTTTAAGGCAAAGTCATGATCTAGTTTTGCCGAGGAACATATCCAACAATACTCCATTACCAAAAGAAAAAAGAAAATGAGAGAAAATAATTACCCATGAAAGCCGCCACCATGACTGCTAATCCCAAGAATACAAAATACAAAGTGCACTGAAACGGAAACCCCAAAAAAGTAACTACAAGCTGAGAAAGAGAGAACAATTAATCAAAGAGAATGGTAATGAATTTTCTCACCTTTTCAACTTCATCCATGAAATTCTCATTACTATTCTGGTTCTTGCCATAGCCCAAGATGTTAAAAAGGCGGTTAACATACAGCAGCAAACAGTTTGTTGACATGCCATCTCCAATAGCTCCCAGAGTACCCAACAACATGAGCAAAATGTCTGCCCAATCAGCATACCTGAATATCACAGCCAATTTCCCTCTCCCCACCTCATTCTTAAATGAAAAACCCATCTTTTTACTAGGCTGCAAAGCAAAATGAAGCTTTGGTTATGGCAAGGGCCTCGAGAAATACAAATATTATCCCAAAAAGATCGAAAATGAAGCTTAATTGATCTCTGCTATAGGGAATAGGGTGGCCATTGCAAGCATATAAATATGCCCACAAAGTGGCTAATGGTTTTTCCCAGAAGAAACCCTCTAGTGGAACGTTCAATAAAGAGTGATGGCGGCTGGCTATTGGCTATATGACCACTGTGTCATTTTCCTCTATACCCTTCCATTCTAATTGGTTTCTTTAAATGTTGATTTTGTCGGGGTTATGATAGGAAGCTGCTTTCTATAGCTAGTCCTTTTAATTAAAGTCTGCTTTAATTTGTTTTCAATTATATGATAATTGTTTATGGGATCATGGGGTTTTCGTAGCTTTGGCTCCAATATTATTAATTAAATATATATCTTTAAGAAAAGCAGTTCAAAGTGTGACCTAATTCTAAGAATAAAAAAATAATCCACTCGGAAGAATTGCCACATCTTGTTAAGTTCATCAAACTTGAGTTATTTTTGAATCAAGAAAAAGAATTCATAAAAACGTGGAGAAGATATGGAAAAAACAGTATAGATTCTGCATTAATTTTAGAATGGTAGCATATTCCTTAAAACTGTAGGAACAAAGAACTGATCCAAGCTGTCCTAGATCTTTTGGAGATTGCATTATTTCATTTTCTAATGCATGATTGAGCTAACTATGATCTAATAAATCCAAACTTTTAACCTCCCATATATATATATATAGAAGTTAATCGAGAACCTAGCTAGACTAGATTTGGCTCGCTCACAAAATTATTATTGATTGTCTTATGCTTTAAAAAGTGAGTTTTATTGTAATCAAGAGATTTGAGATCTCTCCCTAATTGGATTAGGTGACCAGGATCCTGATGAGTGTTACAAAGATGTTATTAACTATAACAATATCTTTGTAACATTCCATTTAATTAAATGCTGGCTAGTGATTAAGGTTAGCAATGCACTTGCAAATTTTGGATTCAAATTGATTTGGCCTTGTTAATTAGATGTCTATCAGTTAGAAAAAAAAAAAAGAAAGCAAATTAAACAAATTTGACAGTGCTTTAGATAACAGGTGATATGTATTTGGATTGTGGGAACATTCCAATAAACAAATTGAAAATACTTTTTGACTGCAACTACTGGTGAAGAAATGGGTTTCTCTGAAGGAATTTGAAGGCAATATCTTGCAAAGAACATGTCCCATGACATATATTCATGAACCCTTTAATTTGCATTCCAGTCCATATGTCTATATACTGTAATGGCATAAATTTAAGACAGGAATAAAAGCAGCTTTATACCCCCTGAGGTTCTTTCCTTTCCAAGATAAATCGTACTTCAATTGTATACTTTGCCCCTCAAATGACACTTTTTAGTGTAATGCTTAAGCTTTATGACTTTATCCTTTTCTTTCCCTTTCTATTCTTTTTCTGAATTTGTTTTATATACATATATATCTATACAATATCTATGTATGTATATGTACCTTATGTATGTGATATTTTTAATTAGAATACCCTTATCATGAAAGTCAATTACCCTTTTCCTGCTTTTTAACTTTGTAAGTTAAATTGATGAAATTTATATAATTTTTATTAGGTATATTTACAAAAAAAAAAAGTATCATATTTTCTTTTATAAAGAGTTTTAATCAATGAGTGTCATATGTCACGATTCTCTCTACTATATTAAAGAAAATTACTCACATCTTGAATACTCTTCTACTTATTTCAGAAATCTTAATTACCAAGAATCTTGGTCAACAATTATATAAGGTAATCACTTTAAAAATCTCATTTGCTCTGTTAAAGGTTAAATTATATAAATAATTTAATTTTTAAAATGTAAAGACGAATATTCCATTAAATTTACTACTATATTACTGGCTCTTTCAATACTAAATACTAATATTTTCAAGATGTGATAATTTAATTTGTTGTAATATTTGCTCTCTGCAGTCCTGGATATCCTGGGATATTTCCAAGATCTTTGCTCTGTTATTAATGAACTATTATAATCAAAACTCAACTGGTAGTTTTATTATATTAATTTCTGTGGCAGCCAATCCAAGTTATGCTCTGTCTATTTTCTCCATGAAAAGGGGGACTTGTTGAGCCCACAAAGATGGTAGGGAGCTAGCCTTCCATAGGACCATAATTGCCTGTTGTATTTATTGATTAGATCAATGAAACCCTAGTGAACAAATTTTAATTAAAAGTTTGTCATCTGATTAATCTCTCATATGCAGATTCTCTGTGCTTCAATATATATAAATTGGACATTGATTTCATTAATATATATATATATATTTATATATTTGGAGTACAAACCACTTAAATATTAACCAAACTAATTAATCACCATAATGGGATTAATACTTATAATTTTGGAATTTTAAAATTAAGATTCTTAAGAATTTTGGACTAGTTAAAGGTCGGAACCAAATTAGATTTACGTTTGGTTCAATTAACCAGTTTACGTTTTAATAACATATTATATATTTTATCTTATTAATAAATAATATAATTTATTTTCAATTAATTTTTGATCTTGGACCAATTTTAAATTCATTAATTGATTCAAATTAATTATAGTTTATAGGAAGATATTAATTTAGTTGTTGAAATGGGATAAAGAAAGATAACTTAATCAGGCAACTCCATCAATTAGTAATCAATTACTAGAAAAAGTAAATGACTTTAAACCAAAAACTAATAAAGATATACGAGTGCTAAATAACTATCAGGTTGATTATCAAATTAACCGAATTTCTCGAATCGAATAGATTAAATATTTTTTAAAAATTGAATCGAATCAACTGAATAATTACTAGAACAAAAAAATTGAAAAAATAAAAAACAAAAATAACAAAGTGCAAACAGATAGAAATAATTAGAGATGAGCAAAATTTTGATTAAACTGAAATAACCAAATTGAAACGACCAATTTTGGTAAAAAAAATGACATCATTTTTTACCTTTTAGTTGATTTAATTATTTTTATTTTTTTAATAAAGTGACCAAACTAAACCAAAATAATCAAAAAGTTTAAATTTAAAAATCAAATAAAATTAATCTAGAAATTAAACTAAACCAAACTACTAATTTCGACCTATTTGATTCGGTTATTTTCATTTTAATTGAAATTTTATATACCGCTACACGTAAGTACATTTTTATCAAAATTTTATTTAAATACTTAAGGTTTAGTATTTTAATAAATATTTTATATTAATTAATATTTTATATATTTATATTAATATGATATAAAATATAAAATATTTATTATTTTTTATTAGGGGGGCTTCACATGAATACAATTATTTAATATTTAGTGGCATGTTCGAATGGCAACTTTGATTTGATCACTTTCTTTTAAAATGATTTCTTTTTCCCATTTAGTGGAGTTGCCACCTTATTCCAACTGAAAAGTTAAGTCGGATGCTCATTTGCATTTACTCTCACATTATAAACGTGCATATATATATATATATATATAAATGTGATAATTATGAATTAGAATTTAAAGTTGATTGTGATTAAAAAATATATACAATTAGAGATTTATATAATTTTTTTTATATATATTTATAGATGAATTGTAAATTTATAAATAGATAATTAATACATTAAAATTATTATGACAATATCATCATAACGATATTTTGTTCTTTTTATTCATAATTTTTTTATTTTAATTTTTTACATAAAATTTTTATATTTTTTTTATATATTTAATGGTTTGATCATAATTTATTTTCGATTCTAAATTCGTATAATAAAAATTTATTGTGTGACATTGCAATTTATTCTTTAATCTTTTTAAGTACAATTTAAAAGTCATGAGTTTAAATTGAGTTAATAAAATTAATATTTATTTTTAAATAAAAGATATTTTATGAACATAATTTTATAATACTAAAATAAGATATTTATTCACATAATAAAAGTAGCAAAATTCGTGCCATATTTAACACGTGCGGAATTCATGAAAGCTGCAACGGTCACTAAATCATTATTAGTTTATGAGGCATTATGGAAAAGCAAAGTTCTTTGTCCTAATTAGGAACGCTATCCTAAGAATGCGGTCTTTACCTAACAAAAAATAAATAAAATCCTAAGAATATGTTTCGCTAAAGTGAGCACAAGTTCCAGATTAAGCATCAGAAAATTCTGGCTGTCTATTCCTTTGAAAATGCATTCCCACCATAAATACATAAATAAATAAAAGCAAAAATAATTTATGTTTTCAACTGCACGTGCTCTTTTTTGACATTTGAAAAAAAAAATTATTTTTTTTTATAAAAAAATATCATACTCACAAATAAAATTTATAATAATTTTATTTAAATTTGTTGTGTTCGAAAGATAAGTCCAAACCAAAATAGGTCCAAGAAGATAGGAGTGTTTAAAAAAATCGATGCACCGCAGAAACTAGCCAAACCGAACCGAACCAAACAGAATCGATCGATTTTTTTTTTTTTTGCGGTCGAAAACGGTTTGGATTCTGTCCAAACCGTGCCGTTTGCGGTTTGGACAGTTGGCGGTTCGGTTTAAAACCGAACCGCCCAAGAAAATAATAAAAAAAATTATTATTATAAAAATCTAATAATTAGCAGCCCCATCCTATTTATTTTTTACACTATTTTGTCTTTATTTTTTGCCCTATTTATTTACATTTAATTGTCTTTATTAACCAATATTTGTGTCTTTATTTACCATTTTTAAATATTCTTTTTAGTGATTTTAAGTAGCATTTCAAACCGCGGTTTGGCCTAACCCAAACCAGACCACAGTTTAATTTGGTTGAAAAATCGCACTAGCGATTTAATGTGCTGAAAATAATTCAGACCTGTCAAACCGTACCGTGAACACCCCTACAAGAAGAACCTCAAAGAGGGAGACTAGAAATTTTTTGACGGAGTAATCCTTGAAACACTCTCGTGGGGGTGTTTTTTGGCACCTTCAAGAGCTCTTCTCAAGTCACAGAGATATAGTCTTTTGGGAATTCTTCGAATTATGATCCATAAAAAATGTGTCAACTTATCTTAGAGATCTTTATTCAAAGATTAAAAACAAACAATTCCGAAAGACATGAATGCTCTTTCACTTATCAATTTTAATTTTTATAATTAGAAAGTCATCCCTCCCATTGAGATATATAAAAAATTCAACACTAACTATTTAAATACTTCTCTATTTTTTAACTTAAACATAAAAAAATCCATGGTAAAGACATATGTCGTCTTTAATTTTTTTATATTTTACAAATCTCCATGAGATTAGAATTTCAAGACAAACACTCCCATATAGTTATAAATTTATCAATATATTTTGACAATAACAACTTATTATAAATTTATGTGTATCATATCAATTTATAAAAAATTTTGATCAAACTTATTTATTGGTGTAATATTTTCCTCGTGCTAATTTATAATTTTTCTTATGTTAAATAGTTTCTAATCGAATGAACCGTGGGCTATTACCTAGGGAGTGTGCTTAATTCATGATTAGTCTCACTAAAAGTGACCGAATTAAATCAAAAAGGGTTTTTATAGGTTATTACTTCGATGGTTTGGTCGTCGTGAAAATAAATCATAAAGCTTAGCTTCCTACTGCCAGTCAGAAATGCAATTTTAGTTTCAAAACAGTGCAAAAATTAGAAATTGTGATACAATTATGCTTACAACTCTTTGTAGATAATTGTTATGTAATAAACAGTTAATGGATGTTGGAGTTTTAGCTTGGAAAATGAAACTCTTCCAATCATCCTTGTCATTGTCCTCGTCACAAACTTTAAATCTAAATCCCACTAAATAGGGTCGGGTCGGGTCGGGTCCATAAAAACAGGATCCTCTTTAGGCCTCTGTCATTCCTTACAACCTAAGAATGTCAAATGCAAAGGGAATTTTATTTTGCAAGTCACCATGTATGGTTGGTTGGTTGGCATTGCATGAAAAATTGCATAAACAAAACTCATTTTGGTTTAAATATTTCTCAGTTCAAATCAGCCGCGAACGTGAAGAATATCTGTCACCTTCTAAATGAGAAAAATGTGTTTTTATCTTTGGGCAATGCGCTCAATGGAATAGAATAAATGAATATGTAAACTGCTTTGTACGATCAAAATGCAACAATGACGAGACAAACACAACACCTCTGCGTCTTTATGCTTTTTATTCACATCATTAAATTCCATCTTTCATTCATAAACCTACTTTTTCAAGAAATTCCAGAGCTAATTACATATTGCCAACAATAACTTCAAGCATTGGTTTGTGTTGTGTCAAAAACAAAGGCCATAAAACTTAAAAAGAGCCCAAAATGATATTTTAGGTTGAAAGACATAAATTTCTCGTACACAAAGAATCCTACACAATCATGCAAATAAAATAACTTCAATATCTAAAAAAATTTCTGATAAGATAATCAATTATCCATAAAAAAATATAATTCTAAAATAATTTTAAAGTATTAGAATAAACGTCATCCGTAACAATCTTAATTTTAGTCAGACTAAGATTAATCAAGATAAACATTATTTATAATAATCCTAATTATGCTATATATTAGATCATTTTATATTTTTTTATAAATAAATAGACACTCATTCTTAAAAAATGATGACATTTCTAATACTGATTTTAATATAATTTTTTTTATCATATCAAGTGTCTAGCTTAAATATCAGAGTGTTTACACAAGAACCTTCCCGCGCCCTCTGATTGTTTTCTTATTTTTGCAAATTCAGGCAATTTGACCAAAACGTTTCTGATACTAGTTTCAATATAATTTTTTTAATTATTTGACTTAAGTATCAGAATGTTTGCGCGGAAATCTCCCCCCGCCCTTTGATTATTTTCTTATTTTTGCAGATTTAGGCAGCTTGACGAAAATATTTCTAGTCAAATAAATTTATTGTTGTAACCATGCAACATCAGTTTGTGTGTCAACTGGAATGAATATGAAGGAGCAAGAGAAATGAGACATCAAGCAGAGAGAGAGAGAGAGAGAGATGATAACTTGTGATACTAATCCATTCTGATTCAACTTTGGCAAGTTTCTATTTGGACAATCAAATTGGAAAACGAACTGTTACCATAATATCACAAAAGCTATGACAGACGTGGGTAGGGGCAGCCATTTTTCAGAATCAAAGAAGAAGAAGATAAATAATAAAATGAAACCCAGCCATTGGATTGGGGCAGGGTCAGTACCTTGGTTTGTTTCTTCTAAAAATTTTATGCAGATGCACATTTACATGCTTTTCCTGGGGAAGCAACCCTTCACAAGATTCTGTGACAGGATACTCTTGATCTTGGTTCTGCTACAATGTGACAGGATACAGGTAGTAGTCATGAGAAGGAATTGCCACATCCACCATTTAGAAAATTGAAAACTTGCTTCAGATTTCCTCTGGATGGCCGAGCATTTATTGCAAATTTGCAGATAAACACCAGCCGTCTACGCATCTCCAACTTGGTAATGCGTATCTCACTGAAAGATTTCCCGTCATCAAAGACTCCTGACAGAAGATTTCAGGTTAATAGATACTCGGAACAACACTTACTTCTATTTTCTGCATTCAAATTTGATGCTGCATACAAGAACAGCAGATATCAGTAGCATTATCAAAGAAGGTGAAAGAACAAGAAGCACAATGAGCTTCCTGATAATAGGTAAAGGTATCAGACATCCTTTTTTTCCACTCATTTCAGAAACAAACTTGATTCCATAGTGTCCTCCTAATGTATCATTGGAATCTAACCTGGAAACAAATAATTTCTTAAAACTTGAGATAGATACCTTCGTTATTGAATAATGAGGTCAAGATCGCCAGAGAAACACATATGCTGATATCTTCCCCTGGAAAGAAAGAAAACTTAATCACTGCATTACATTAACTTCTTTTGTCATCCACAGTATCAAGACACGTTAACAAGTTCAACTCAAAAAAGCTTTGTCCTCAACTACTTGCGGTCAGCTAAGGAATACATACTTATTGAATTTCAGAATTCAGAAGAATGTGATTCAATAAACCAGTAAGAAAGAGTAGCACTGCCACCTTATTCCATAAAGGTCTTCTGCGGGCACAGCCTAGTGACACTTTGTAAAGAAACAATAAGTGGTGTGTTATGCAAGTATCATTAATTGTACCAAATATAATATACTGATCTCAATTTTAAAAAAATGACCCCTTTGTCCCCCAGAGGCCTTATGTGGGGCAGGCGCAGACAGCAATGGGTTGCTGAATGAACAAAAATAAAACGGTTATTTCAATATCACTAGTTGAACATAAAATAATGTACTACTGTTGAAATCTTTAAGTGGTGATGTTTATAGTAAAAGGCAAACATTTCAAGTGCACAAAGGTTCAGCGGCCGCAAAAGCACAATGGAACATTGTCATTAAATAAGGGATCCAACTCTTGGTATTTGGTATTCAAAACGTCTTATGGTAGTAGTAAGTCCACTATCGTTCTTGTACTCGTAAGGGGGAAAATAAAAAACTTACCACTATGGCAGCAAATTAGTAGTTTCTTCCCCTTTCTTAAGTTCCTGTTTGCAAAATTCACTGCAGAAGGGAGATTTCTTAACAAAGAAAACCGATCCAATTTTGAATTCTGGAATAAACAAAGAAACAAAATAAATCAAAAGGTGTAATCATCAAAAGGAGAGAAAAAATGGACAATTAAATCCCCAAATTCCCATGATATAAAATTATGTATTTACATACCACAATTGGAAGGTGTAAGTATGCTTCAGGATTGTCAAGGCGGAGGGAGGCTCTCTCCCTATCACAGTTCAATAGGCAATCAACATCAGATGCATCTCCAGCTGCAGCAGTAAATCAGGCCAAATAAGAGAAGTGAAAGAGAATGCAGGCATTAACCACTGGCAGAACAAAATATATTTAGGGAAGGACAAAAGAAAAAAACAAAAAGCACACACACATGTAAAGTTGGTTGTGAGGAAAGTTGAAGACAGATATGAAACAGGGCTGTCAAATTTTACTAGTCACAAAACAATAAGTAGAAACACAGTCAGGACTCATTTGTGTGAAGCATAGAGTGGATGGAACAGTGTTGTGAGCATTTTCCCTCTGCAGAAATGTAACTGCAATAGTTGTGATATAATAATTTGTCTAGCTTAAAATATGTTGGAGCATTAAAATGCATAAGGAAAGAACTTACATAGATATTTCCTTACGGTTACATAACCTCAAGTCTAATATTCATAAAATTTTCAATGGACTGCTGGTGCACATTATACCACAAAGCACAAACACAACCAAGTTCCCATATAAGCTACAACCAAATAACCTGTCAGATTCGCGAGGATCTGGCAGTGTTCTAAGGCTGATCTCTTCTGAATGGGAGAGACCACGAAGATAACGAGAAGAATCTCGTGTGAGGGAGGGAAGAATTAGAAGAATAGGGAGAGAATTGGAGAGATAGAATGAGAGGGAAATTCAGATTTCATTAAAAAAAATATTCATGTCCAACAGAATAAGGCCGGCCACTATTTATAGCCTTCCTCACGTGCTACATCTCCCGCCAAGGATAACCGCCTAAGTTCACAGCTCACTACTACCCTTATACAATTGTTTATATCATCTCCTCCCTACTTTTTCAGTAGCGATACATGAAATACCAGATGGATGTGAGTTCCCTCCAGTAGTTGCAGTTTATAGGCTACATTTCCCATCTTAGCTAGGATGGGAAAGGGACCAAAGTATCTGGGACTCAATTTAGGGCCTGGGGTTAAGGCTTTGAGGTGTGGTCCCTTTAGCTTAAGGTAGATTGTCTCGCCCACCTAGAATGTTCTCTCACTCCTCCCTTTGTCTGCTATTTGTTTCATCCGATTCTAAGCCATGGCTAAGTCCCTTTTTAGTTGTTAAAGGACCTGCTGCCATTGCTGCAGGTGTTCATCCACCTCCGCCACACTGGTAGATACAGGAAGAGCTGGTAATAAGGGGGGTTGGTAGCCAAAGAGGGCCTCGAAAGGTGTCATTTTAATGGCACTGTGGTAGGAGGAGTTATACCACCACTGTGCAACTGAGATCCACTTATGCCAGCCTTTTGGGTGCGTAAAACAAATGCACCTAAGGTATGTTTTGAGGCATTGATTCACCCTTTCGATCTGCCCATCAATTTGAGGGTGATAGGAAGAAGAGAGGCTTTGCTTAGCTCCCAATGATTTCATTAGCATTGTCATAAAAAGGCTGGTGAAAATCTTGTCTCAGTCTGATACTACAGTTTTCGGTATCCCATGCACTTTCACCACCTGGTCTAAAAAAACCCGAACTACTTCATGTGCTATGTAAGGGTGAGTAAGGGCCATAAAGTAAGCAAATTTGGAGAACCTATCTACCACCACAAATATGCAGTCCTTTCCTTCTGACCTTGGAAGCCCTTCAATGAAGTCCATGGAAACACTCTCCCATGCTTGCCTGGGAATGGTCAGTGGTTGTAAAAGCCCTGGATAGGCTAGGGTCTCCGATTTACATCTCTTGCACACATCACACGCAAGTACAAACTTCATCACCTCCTCTTTCAACTTAGGCCACCTAAACAGTTGTTTCACCTTGTCATAAGTATTTTGGACTCCGGAGTGGCCACTAAGAGGAGATTCGTGTAAGGCCTGCAGTATCCTCCTCTTCAGTTCCATGCTGTTTCCCACCACCAGCCTATCTTTGAATCTTATCACCCCATTCTGGAACCAGTATAGCAGCAACTATCCCATCTTCAGGGCATCTAGACAAAGCATCTACCGCAATGTTTTCCTTCCCCTTTTTGTACTGTATTGTGTAGTTCAAGCCCATTAGTTTAGTCATCCCTTTTCTCTGCAAATGGGTGTGAAGTTTCTATTGAAGTAGAAACTTCAAACTCTCATGATCTGTTTTTTTGATAAAGAGGTTTCCCTCCAAATAATGCCTCCATTTTTCCACCGCTAACAACTCCTTTTCGCACACACTGAGGCCCATATGCTTTGGGGCTAGGGCTTGAATGATAAATGCCAAGGGTCTGCCTTCTTGCATGAGCACTGCTCCTATACCCATTCCACTTGCATTGGTCTCCACTGCAAATGTTTTGCTAAAATCAAGTAGACCGAGCACAGGAGCCTCACTTATAGCTCTCTTTAATGACTCAAAAGCAGTCTCTGCCTTATGATCCCACCCAAATCCATCCTTTTTTAGTAAATCCGTCAGTGACCTACTGATGCTTTCATACCCCTTCACAAACCTCCTATAATAACCGATCAATCCCAGAAAACCACGCAGGGCCTTAATAGTCTTCGGTCTTGGCCAGTTGGTCATGGCAACCACTTTTTTTGGATCTGTACTCACTCCTCGACTTGATATGATATACCCCAAATACTCCACTTGACTTTGTGCAAAGGCACACTTTGATCTCTTAATATACAATTGGTTAACCTTAAGAATTTCAAATGTAGTCCTCAAATGTTGCAGGTGGAGTCCAAAGGTTAGGCTGTATATAAGTATGTCATCGAAGAATACGAGAATAAAATTTTTGAGGTATGGCTCGAAGATCTGGCTCATTAGGGATTGAAAAGTGGTCGGGGCATTTGTTAACCCAAATGGCATGACAAGAAACTCATAATGGCCCTAGTGTGTTCTAAATGCGATTTTGGGAATGTCTATTGGGTTCATCCGGATTTGGTGGTATCCAGATCTTAGGTCCAATTTAGAGAAGATAGTGGCCTGTTTAAGTTCGTTTAGTAGGTCATCAATGAGTGGAATGGAAAATTTGTTTTTAATGGTTATCTCATTTAGCTAGTGGTAATCAATGCAAAACTGTTAGGAACCATCTTTCTTTTTTACTAGCAACGCAGGTGATGCAAAAGGACTATGGCTGCGTCTTATGAGGGATTTGTGGAGCATCTCCTTAACTAATTTTTCGATCTCAGTTTTCTAGATAAGAGGGTAACGGTAGGCACGGATGTTAACAGGCTCTGTGCAGGGTTTGAGGTTAATAGTGTGGCCAACAGCTCGGTTTGGAGGTAAAGATTGAGGCTTTACAAATAAATTCTCAAATTCAACTAGGAGTATATTAAGTAGATCAAAATGGTGTACCTCGGTGTGGAATGGAGGTGAACTACCGATGGTTAACATGAATCCTCAGTTGTGTTCTATTGCGGCTCCAATTTGAAGGCGAATCCGATTGGGGCTTAGCAGTGTGCTGCTCAATTGGATCGGAAGGTGATTCCGACCAAAGCCGGTTGTCTTGCAGTTGGACGGGGGTGAGCTCAACCGGTGAGCACGCTGGTGACGTGAACGAACGTCATTTGTAAGAAGCAGCAATCCGTCGGAGGGTTAAGCGGACTACCAGGCGTCCGCGACAGTAGTGGACGTTCTGAAGGGGCGTGAGTCCATCAGAGGGTGAAGCAATCCAATGATAGAAGCCACAATTGTTGTGGACTCAGGCAAGAGAGTTTAAAGGAAGTACGCGATTGAGGCAACAGGGCTTGAGGCGACTCCAGTGGTCCAATGGTCGGTGATTGGGTAGCAACTACACTGGCGATCTTGAATTTACTTTGAGCCAGAAGGAAGACATGCATGTGAACGAGGCAGTTGATCAATCTTGGTTGTCGCGACTTTGAAGGTGAGACGGAGCGACTATTGAAGGTGGAACAGCAGGGTGAATTGTTGTTGTCTGAATTGCTATAGTCGATCAAGAAGGCGAGGTGAGTGTATAAGACTTTTGCAACAGGTGAGCACAATCATCGACTCCAACCTGATTTGGGGAGGGTGATAGTGGTGATTGTGACTGGAGCAAACAGACAATGAAGCTTCCGACCGATGCGTTGCAGGTGCTGCGAATGACTTGCCATAAGCTGAAGCGGATTTGAGGCCAAGCAATTGTGAACTGGTAAGTGCAATAGAGCCAGGTTATCTTCGTGGTTGTAAGGGACCAGTGATCAGAATTTATGTCTAACTTTTGGAGGCAAGTAGGCTGATGTCTCCGACGATGATTCCAAAAAGTATTAGGTATTATTGCAGCAAGCAAGACAAGATATTCGGTAGCCTTAGGCGACTCTAAAAGGCTGATCAAGTCGTTGTAATTGTGCGACTTCTTCTGCTGCTAAAATAAACCTGACCTTGAAGTAGAACAGTGGCTGCAATTTGCCACTTATTGGATCAATTGCAAAAGTGACTGTTGTGAGGTAGTCACAGTAGGGAAGTGTGGGAATTAGGATGAAAAGAGCTGCGAGTTCTTGGCCTATTGCTTTTCCAGCCAGTGAGATTTTGTTCATGAGTAGTGCACAAAAGAGACCAATGGAGTCTCAATTGCAGTAGAAGAATGCTTCATTTTCAGTTGGAATGAAGCCTTAATGGCAGCCAAAGAAGGCTACATTTTTAGTTGGCAACAATAGGGATAAGGAATAGTGTGGCTAGAAGAATCAAACATGGGGAAAGAAGTTTGAGAATGAGTCTAGCCAAAGGGACAAAGGAATAAGTAGTGGGATTCATGAAGAGTGCGAGGAATTTGGCAATATGTTCCACAAGAAGCTGCAAGAGTTTGTGATGATACTGATCAAGAAGTATCATTACACCTTTCCCGCTGAATACTTCGATGATTATCGAAGAAGTTTTAACAAAGAGGAATTCCTTATAGTGGAGCAGCCGAAGGAGGATAGCCTTGCTGAAAGTAAATCCTTGATGTGCTCTAGCTACCAGCAAGTAAAAGTATTTCCACTTGAGGAGGCCCCTACTGAAGATATGGAAAGGTCTAAACATACTGCTCCCTTGGTCTTGGCTGTGGAGAGGGCTGATGAGTACATGGAAGAAGGGATTGAAGAATTGGGGGATGGCAGTCCAACAGTTGGCAGCATCTCAAGCACCCCCACTGGTACTGAGAATCCAGATGCTAAAACCCTCAATATGACACCGTTAGAGGAGGTAACTGTTGAAGATGAAGCCGAGATGTTCGCTAGCAATCCGGGAGCCAAAGATCTTAAAATGGAAACGACCACAACAGCCTTAGATTGTGGAGATCTTAAATGTATTTCTCCTGAAAGAATAGGAATGGAAGGAGTTGTTGAATTACCTACTATGGATCAAGTAACTCTAACTAAGAAATCAGTCAATTGGGAGGAAACTTGTGCCTTAATCGAAGTGGATAACCAATGGATGCGAATTCAAGATTGGTTAGAGGTTAAGAGAGGATGCTTGCATGAAATTAATTACACTAAAACCCTCTAGCAGTATGTTTATGTTTTGGAGCAATGGAGGACACAGAAGGATAAAGCGAAACAAGATGAAAGGAAGACAGGGAAGGGATTCTTTGTTGAAGGGACCGAGACCCTTGTTGTTTTGCTTATTCATGTTTCTATTGGTGTGACAGCAAGACATAATGTTGTTACTGCTAAGCAGAAAGAAAAGAGAAAGCAAAAGAAAAGGGAAAAACAAAATAAGAAGAAGGAAAAGTGAAGAAGAAACCAATAGGTGAAGATGGGCATTGGATGAAAAAACAATGGTTTGGTTGTAATAAGTTTCTTGGGGACAAGAAACCTTTTAACGGGAGGGGAATTGTCATGACCCAATGATCCATAGAAAGGCAATATAGTAATAGGTTGATAATAGTTGTTAGAAGATATTTTAGATATTTTACCATTTGGTTAGAAGCACATGGGTGCTATTATGTAGTTAGTTAGGAGCAAATATGCCTATATAAGGCTATGTAAACAGATAGGATTCCATGCTTAATTGGAATGAATGAAACTCTCATTTCTCTTTCGAAGATTTCTCCCCGATCTCCCTCTTGTTTCTCCCCCCTTTCTCTCAATATCTCTCCCTCTTTCTACTGATTTCCCTCTTCTTTCAATTCTGATTTCTTTCCTAATTCCTATCACAATCTTAGCTAACCCTAGGAATGTGACATAACCCATCTCTTATGATGGCCTTTCAATGTTTATCACATGACCATAATACCCCCTGTCCACCTGCTTGAGAAACAAACTCAAAACACAAAATTACCAGTTGGCACATAAATGGCCCCCAAAATTCATTTGATATGCGTCTGAACACAATATACTTGCAAGTAAACATTGAAGTTCTAAAATACAAATGGATTCTATCAAGCCCCAAATTTACATGGTATAAACCACTTCATATAATTTTATCCGTAATTCCCAGAAGTTAATTTAAGTAAAATAACTATTGAGCAAAAGAACTATACATTTTTCTAGCAAAAAAAATAAATAAATAAAGAACTATACATTCCGAAGTTCTAATCCAAACATTACAGCTCAAAGAGAACGAAGGCATGACTCCTCAAATCAGCCTTTATTTTAACTGGAAAAGGAACAGAATAATGATAAAGTGGCTGACCCAGTAGCACCAACTGGATCAAATGACCCATTTAGCCTTGCTTTTTAGCAACTGGGTCGACCACTTTAGCCGTGTCCAAGGACAAAAGAAGTTAATGGCAAAAAAGAACTAGTGCTAAAATAATTTGACATTTAACCCAGAAAGAAGACTAGATAAATAGCATACCATGTTCAGTAGCAGCCACAGCAAGATTAGTTGAACCCAACCAGAATATTGTGCAAGTGTCACTGGAAGACCATACACTGTTTTCAGTGCCTGGAAAGTCAAAGTCAAGCTCTGTTTCTTCAACAGGAAAATCACTGTTACTCACTGACAATTTTGACAACTTGAGAGATACCTGAGGAGCATGCTCTCCCCTTTGTGCATGGTATACTCTGTCCTTTTCAACAATATCACCCACCTTCTGGTTACACAAATCAGGACCCAAACTTATGAGATCATAAGCATGTCTCCAGAAAAGATTAGGTGATAAACCCCTAGCCCAACTTTCTTCATCATCTCCAGCTCCAGGTATATAATTCCAGCTAAACTCTGAGGTAGTCCGGTGCTGAAAATTGCCACTTGAGGAAGATGCTGAAAGAAGTATAATTGGTGTGAAATCCCAAGAATTAGATTCAGGTACTTCATTTAACCAGATGACAGTTTTTTGTGAGATCCATAGGGGGCGTAATGGCTTTTTCAAGGCTGACGCAAGAGAGGAGATATCAGCTCCACTAGTTTCCAATTGCTTGATCCAATCCTCAATGCGGTCCTCAATAGCAGCTTTCTCTGTTCTAGGAACCCAGAGGGGTAGATGCAGGGAACAGTCCCAGTCGGTAAAGACTTGTTCAATATCTTCACTCTTCTTACCAAAAGTGTTTGATTCCTGTTAAAATCCATGGAAAACAGAAAAATATTGATGATTATTGGAGCAGCTCATGGACAAGGATGTGACACACTAACCACTCCATGAGCTTTCTATTTGCTAATGCTCTGTATAAGGTGGATGAATGCAAACAATAGAGACTATGAATCTTCTATCATACAAGAACTAGCAACTTTAAGTACAGAGGACTACTCAAAGACAACCAGAAGTATTTCAGATGCATGCTGTCCAACAGATACCATGTGAAAGAGATTGTAATCATAAAATGTGAAACTTTCAATTAAAACCCAACAGCAACATCACAATCCTCAAAGGAATCAAATAAATGAAAAAGGAGCAATCTTGGATCCGTAATCAAACAGGTGAACATTGAGGCCTTGGTTTCCTCAATCAAACCAGGTTCGTTCATTTTACCCTCTCATTTACCTTCGCAACATAGATCCTTAGGAATGCCAATACATACCACTCAAACATTACGAGTTCCACATTCTCCTGCAAACCTCAGTCAAGATTAAATTTTTTAACCAAAATTATCCCATGACAGGGCTAACATTCAAATGAATTCATAGTTTATTTTTTGAAAAAAAGAATTAATCAATCATACACTTAAAAAGTGTCACATAATTGCATAAACTAAATCTACAAGCCACACCACTTTTGTCTATCATATATTTGCATTAGAAAATTGGTTCACAATTTTTCAACAGCATTAAAACGGTAACAGAATTATCCAGCTTGATGCTCCCAAGTGATGATGGTTCCTGGCATGTCCAATAGCCTGTTAATCTTCAAACAGGTAAAACGTAAAGAATCTTTGCGGGACTTTCATTATGATTAAGCAAATATATACACAAAATGCACAACAAGCTAGTTGTTCACACAAAATATATTTCAACCCCACGTCAACCAATTTTGACATTTTTGACAACCATGGTCTGTCTAGTTCTCAAAAAAATAGTCACATACCATCTCCATCATGGCATAACCTACCACTTTTGGCAATAATAAGGATCACAGCCACGAGAAGAGAATCAAATTCCTCTCCCATAGTCATGGGTCTAATTTTACAAGTGGACTCAAGGAGGCAATAATAATTTAAACCCACCCACCTGCTGCCCAAAAAATAAAAATAAAAAACAAAAATCCAATAACATGTCTAACTAGTACAGGCCAATGACAATAAAGACATATGATATAAACCCCAAATACAATTATGACTCCATTTTATTGTTCAAAAAACAGCAAGGGTTGAATAAAATGTTATCATCACTTACTCCCTCCATTGGTGTACCAGCCCCATGCATTTTGGTTATATAACGTAAAATTGCCCGATTCAACACACACACCCAAATTGGGATGGTCTTCGACATGCTATCTGGAAATCTCTTTCCTTTCCGAGTTGAATCAACAATTATGCACCCTCCCTTCTGCCCTACCCATCAAACACAAAGAAAAGAGAACGTCTTAATATTATCACCATACTCAGCTAAGATAAACCAAAAACCAACAAAAGTTATATAAACAGCACTCCACACACACACATATATACTCTTATTAAAAGTCAACACAGTAGTTCGATATATGAAGTTCCAAAAAAAATTTGAATGTCAAGAATATTATCGAAGTAAAATATCCTCAGTTCTAATAATCATGATTATCCTTTATATTAACTAAAAGATGAAATACGTAAAATTACTTTCTAATTTAGCTGCCAACGACTACACATTCTGGATTCATTCATTTGCAATTTTCTACTCAATTACAAAATCAAAGTCTTGTCAAAGCAAAAGGATAAGTTTTTTGGCTGATAGAGACGCACATTAGAACACGTCTATAGATAGAATGCTCCGGTCAAAATTTCATGATTATTGCAAAAAAAAAATAAAAAAAACACTTTTTTTTTTTCTTTTGCTCAGAAAGAGAAGAGAGAAGAGAGTAAGATGGAGTACCGGCGAGGAGGGCGACATGGAGGTTGAGGCGAGAGGTGTTGAAGGACCAATTGTTAGCGTGGCCGTCGGTGGATTTGAAATAGCAAGTCGAATGGAACTTAGCGGAGTACCAGAGGCCGCATCGGAGGTTGGCGAGCAGCGGGAGCTCCGGCCACAACTGCGAGATCTCTCCGACGAAGATGGAGTCCTCGTAGATCGATCGCAACGCGTTGTATAGACTGTTCTCCTTGCGCTTTATGCTTCTTGCTACTCTGTATATGCTCACTCTCTCTTCCTCCATTGCTGTCCCCCGGCCCCTTCCGATTCACAGCCTGCCCTGCCTAGGGTTTCTCTACTATGTACCTCTTTCTCACTTCCGAATTGTGTAACATGACGAGAAAGAAGAATATATATATATATATAAGGTTAATTATACCAATAATAACTTAACTTTGCATTCTATTACTATTTGGTCACTTAACTTTAAAATGTTACCTGTTATCATTGATATTTCAAAACGGTTACTGCTTAGTCATTGAACTTTAAAATGTTACCTGTTAGTTACTAATATTTCAAAACTGTTATTACTTAGTTATTGAAGTTTAAAATGTTATCTATTAGTCATTGATATTTCAAAACTGTTATATTGAACTTTAAAATATTACATGTTCGTCACTCATGAACTTAAAGTTCAGTGACTATCGAGTAACGGGTAAAAAACGATTTTGAAATATCAATGATTAGCAGGTAATATTTTAAAGTTCAGTGACTAAGTAATAACCGTTTTGAAATATCAATGACTAACAGATAACATTTCAAAATTCAGTAACTAATATTTCGAAACTATTACGGTTTAGTCACTGAACTTTAAAATGTTACCTGTTAGTCATTAATATTTCAAAATTATTTTTTACCCGTCATTCGTTAGTTTCTGAACTTTAAATTCATGAGTGACGGATGAGAAATAATTTTAAAATATTAGTGACTAGTAAATAACATTTTAAAGTTCAGTGACTAAATAATAACAGTTTTAAAATATTAGTGACTAATAGGTAACATTTCAAAATTCAGTTACTAAATAGTAATAGAATGCAAAGTTGAGTGATTATTGGTCTAATTAACCATATATATTTATATATATAAGGGAGTGTTTAATAATTTTAAATGTATTTAATCATAAAAATAAAATAAGAATGTATCAAATCTAAAATTATTAACAGACGTGGAAAAATCTTGAGCATCTAATAGTAATAGTTGAGTGGGTCATAACTAATTCTGAGCAAGGCGGAGGCTGAGTGAGTCATAACGGATTCTGGCCAAGGAGGAGGCTCGCGGGAATCGGAGCAAGTCAATGGGCAAGCTTGGGCCAGCATCCAGCCTCGCCTGTAAAGACAGCTTCTCAAGTGAAGGGCAGTGTCCGAGTACAAATTTGATGAAATCCATTTGACATCTCACGTGACTAATGTAATAAATGGAAACGGACCGCAACTGAGTCAATGCAATACCATCGTACTCTTCTTCTTCTGGCCTGGTCCCATCAGCTTCCGTTTCTGAAATATTCGACCCTTCGTAAACCTGCAGAAGAAACATATCAAAGTTTAGAAGTGTATAAACGATCGGTTGGATTATAAATTGAATCAAAATTAAGTAATTAAATTAATTGAACTTAGAGATAAAATCGAATGGAATCAACCGATTAAACTAAATAACCAAATATAAATTGAATTGAAAATAAAACTAACACAAAAAATTATACTTTTCGATAGACGAAAAAAACTAAACTAACCGATTAACAAAAAAAAATTAAAAATCAATTGTAAACTTCAAGCACCAACTCAAGAAAAGATTTAAAAAAGTCACATCGTTTTATATTTTAGTTGGTTCAGTTAGTTTCATTATTCAGAAAAATAAAAAATTGAA
The DNA here is from genome assembly GCF_014633365.1 of Diospyros lotus. Classification (NCBI taxonomy): domain Eukaryota; kingdom Viridiplantae; phylum Streptophyta; class Magnoliopsida; order Ericales; family Ebenaceae; genus Diospyros; species Diospyros lotus. Next base: position 36,553,965 of record NC_068344.1, read on the forward strand.
CTTCTTAGAAAATATAACCACATTGAATTATTGTAAGAAAATAATTGAGCTGAACCAACATGTTCGATCGATTCGATAAGTTCGATTAAACCAAATTTCTACTTTTTCTTACATGAAACATATATATATATGCATATATATAGGTGGCTCTTGGATGAATTTAATCTTATGGTGAAAAGCATCATTGTGAAAAGTTATTTATTTTAAGTAGTGTTTGTTAAAATGAGTAAGATAAGATTGTATTAAGAAAATGTTGAAATAGTTTTCGAACCATATCAGATCAAAATAAGGTTGTGAAGGATTCAAAGATTTTTATCAAGTTGTTCGTTCATTTTTTAAGAATGTACTTGAGAACACAAGCGTCATTTTTTCTTATTCGTAAGAATCAATATATGTTTATCTAGAGGAGAAAAGAGATAAACATATTTGAAAAAATTTAGATAAAAAGTTATGTGATTTTTTTTTCAAAAGTCGTTAGATAAATTTAACAAATATATTGAAAGTGACAAAATTTTGAAATATTTTTCATATCTTACTTTTTTTATCTATATCTTGATTAACAAATACTACTTTAATAGCAAAGGTATGGATATATATATCATGGAACATTGATCATCGTTTGTCACTATAATCTAATTGAGACTAGATTCATATTTTCATATTTTTTCGTGTAGTCATTTAATCTTTTCGTTATTTCAATTACATACTTATATCTGTATTTTTTAATAAATTTAATTCCCATATTTTAACTTCTTTTCGTATGGCAATTTTTTTTGTTTCGATCATAGAGGTATAAAAAACAAAAAATTTAGCTTGGTATAAAAAAAATAAAAGTACAGGAATTAAATTAATAATGTTTCGATCATATAGGTATATATGATCGAAACAATAAAAAATTCAACTTGGAATGAAAAAAATTAAAAGTACAAGAATTAAATTAATAAAAAATACAACTCTATAAATATAAAAGAAAACTGTAAAGTGAAGACTTACCAGCCATATGACAAGATGCCTCAAATTAGGAGAGCTTCGGAGAAGACAGAAGACTGCCCGACGCTCCAACACATTGTTGAAATCTATGGTTATGAAAAGGTAATTCAAACTCAAACATAGAGTTGGCAGCCTCTTTGGTATCACTCCAGCAGCCAAATACTGATAAAAAAAATAACAAAATATCATCAACGTACTCGATCTATGCGAAGAATCGATTGGACAGGTAACAACAATTATGAAATTGTGGCGTACCTTGCGAGATTGGCCCTTGAGCTCAAGCGTATGGAGAGAAGGCAAATCAGCAAAAAACATGATCAAATTGCAAGTAGAACCAGCAACAATTGGATTCTGATCGGTGCTTTCATGCAAGCAAACCGAGACGGATGTTAGATTGAATGTTTGCTCAAAGGCAATGTGATGGAAATTGCCTCTGACGGTGGCGGACCTGAGATTGGGAGCTCGGATTTTAGCGACGGAGAAGCCGCCGAAGTCTAATAACTTCAGTTCTTGGAGCAGAGGCGAGTTGCAGATCACGCGATCAAACGTGTGTTGATCCATGGTTACTTGCTCGAGATGAAGAGTCGTCAAGCCTCGGAAGCCTTTGAAAGCCAACGGAGCTCTCAACGCACAATTGGACAATTTCAGAAACCCCATGTCGTGGAAGGAATACAACGAAGAATGCAGCTCGTAGCGGTCGCCTTTCTCGATTTCGAGTGTGATTGCATTGACGGAACGTTTAGAGAGATGGCGAATACACCGATCAAAGTCGCTAACACCCTGAAGATCTGATAATGGGAGTCCAATTAGCTCGTGCCTGGGAGCCGTATCGAGGAAGACGACGCGATTTATACTACACAAGAGGTGGTTTCTCACGGATGCTTGTGCTGGACCATTAGGGCAAGAACTGACTGCAAATTGATCGTTGAACTGAAGATGAGGATGTGATAGCCATTTGTTCTTCCAGTCCTTGGACAAGACGCCGGTCCTTGCTGCTTCTTTTAGCGACAATTTCATCAGAATCTCCTCCAATAATTCCACTGGTAAGTTCGACAGCCTGTCTACATCATCCATGGCGGTTTCGCAAGAGATTTTGTGCAATGTTCTTGGCTCTGTAAACATCAAAGTAGAAGACATTTAGACAGAAATCATCCTTACAGATCAGTGAAGAGTGTGTTGGTCACGATAATAAAAGAATCCCATACATATCATTATTACATAACATTTAAAATATCAAATTAATATAAATACATTCGTTCCAAATTAATTTTATATATTAAATAAAATTATACTTAATTAAGTAAATTTGAATCTAAATATCAAAATTAAAAATTTAAAAATTTACAAAAAATATTAAATTATTTTTATTATTAGCCCGACAAACAAAATTTTCAAAATATATGATCCGATGTTTGAAATGAATAATTATAGTATAGTTTTCAAAAATCACTTTTTTTCTTTTTTTAACTTAGTCTATGATCATTTCGATTAATAATTGATTTTCAAATCCTTTAACAATAAGGGTGTGTTTGATAAGGGTGAAAAATGGGATAAAATTCATTTTTCATCAAATAAATTTTTTTTTCATGAAATTTGAATTTCATCTTAATTTAAAAAATGAAGATTTTCTTTAAAATCAAGAAATAAAGATTCGTAAAGGGTGGGTAAGAATTGAAATTATGCCTAACTTTTCACCCCTAATCAAATATACCCTAACCGTCTCTTTACGCTTTACCTAAATTGATGAATAATATATATGTTAGTACGTATTTAAATTAATAACTAAAATACATACATATATATAATATTCAAAATGAAAATTACATATAAAAGTAAATTTTATACATACATTCGTCTTTGCGAGCTGAAATCTTCTTGATTTGTTGACTCTAAATTCTTGAACATATGAAGAATACTTTTTTTTTGTATCTTTTGCTTCTATATATATATATATAGTGCTAATTAAAGTCATCTCCTAATCAGATTAGATTTTTTTTATTTAAGAAAGTATTGTCCAACTGAAAGATCATTTAGAAACATTTCCTAATCCATTTAGGTTTTGTATTATAATAAATATTATATATATATATACTTATGAGTCTTAATTAGCCATCTCTAGAATTTTTATAAATGGGTCATACTTTAAGCAAACAAAAATCTATATCTATTTTACCAAAAAAAAAAAATTCTATTTCTATATATTAATCTTATTTTGATTTTGGGAAGCTTAGAAGCATAAAGATAAGTATATCTATTATTATTAGTTTGTAATAAAGATTTTTTTATTTAGAAAAATTAGATTTATTTTTCAAAATATATCTATTATTTTTATTTTTGTAATAAAAACAAGATATTCTTCTCTAAGATATTTATATATATATATATATTAGTTTATATAAATTTTAGAAGGGAATGTATGAAATAAAAATTAATTAAAAAAATACTTTTTTTTATATTAGACAATACCAATTAAAATATTCACAAGTGACACTAATTTAGGTTAGCGGCGTCTTCGATCAAGTTTTAAATTTTGAAACTCTCAGGACATAAATCGAGCTATAAGATGAGTAATACGCGAGTATCAATATAGTGGATTGCGAGTTCGATTCTCAGTTTACACAATGACCAAATGCCCAACTTGCGATTTAACTCTCTTGACGTAATTGAGAGCACGAACACCAAGAACCATGCAAGTGTCAAGAGCGATCATTCCAAATTTTAAATTTTGAACTCGAAATCAATTCAATCACAAAGTAAATCGAATTAACCCAATCAATTACGTTGGTTTTGGTCGAGTCTTGTCTCAAATTAAAATTTTATGCAATTATAATTTAGTCTAAAGTCTACTTCACACTAAAAATATGGATTTTAAAAAATATTTTTTAATTTTTAATTCTAATTTTATAATTAAAATTGAAAATTTTAAAAATATCAAAAATATATTTTTTAATTCATAGTATAGAGTTGAAAAAATAAAAAAATTAACTTTTAAAATTAAAATAATTTTAATTTTCTAAATTTAATCAATAAGGGATAAGATGGTAAAATAATAAATAAAATTTATTATTTATTATTTGGAGTTGAGTACAACCCGACCCGCGACCCGGGTATAAATAGGGGAAACCCCTTAGGGATTTCTCATACCAAACCCGCACCGTCGCCAGACCAGCCCCCTCCCTTCTGCAACGTCGCCCTCTCCGGCCTCCCTCTCCTCCGTCTTTGTCTCGCCTCACCGCAAGCCTCCGACGTTGATCGCTACTTCAACCACCGACCGCCTCGGCTGTTATCTGGCGCCGCATAGTCACTTGTCCGACCGTTGGTAAGATGTCCGTCGACTAGTTTTGCCATCTATATATATTCGCATTTTGATAGGTTTTTGCGAAAATTAAAATGTAGATCTACTAAGACCCAACCGTTAGATCTTTGTGATTTCAAACTTGTGAATGCACTTTCTTTTCCTGAAATTCTTTCTTCATACAATGTTTATATTTAGAGGCACGCCGCACATATAGATATCATACACATAGTTGCATCTATATGTTGTAGTTTCCAAATGCTGGATTATTTATAGTCTGTTTTAGTAAAATTTCAGTTTTATGTATAGATTTTATTTATTTATATTTTGACATTACTTTTCGGATTTTTTTTGGATGTTTGAGAAGCGAGGTGATCTCAGTCTACATATATGGTGACAGTAGTGGTGGCATTGGTGTTGGGAATCTTATTGGGGGCTCTGTATTTGATCCCAGGACGGCTTAAATCTAGTAATCTTCATATACTTCTTTGTTGACCTTTTCATTTTTCTCATACTCTTGTAAATTAGAGTATATGATGTTTTCATTCAATGTCTGATAATAGGGAAGTCATTTAATTGCAGGTAATAACAAAAAGGCTTGGGCATATGTAAATGACAAGGTACTTCTTTTTTATGCTAATTGACCCATGGATCTCTTCTTTCTCAGGATGTATTTCTTCAAACAGGAAGATCGCTTTTTTTTCATTTTTTTTGAATTTTACATTTTAGGCATCCAAAGCATACACCAGAGCTGAAGTGTCCTTGCACAACAAGCGGACAGATTGTTGGATTATCATCAAGGACAAGGTTTTATCATGCTTCATACGTTCAAAAATCACATAAAAGCTTTAAAGCCAGTGATACTAATGTGGTCAGACCTGTGTAGTTTTTTGCTATTTTTTTGATTTCCCATCTTTTGTTACCATCAATTTTGAAAATAATTGCAGGTGTATGATGTTACCTCATATGTGGAGGAACACCCTGGTGGTGATGCTATACTAGCTCATGCTGGAGACGATTCCACTGAAGGGTTCTACGGGTAAGTGTGTGCCTAAAAATGAATTTTGTGCACAACCTTGTTTTGCTGTTGTATAAAATTGCTTATTCTTTTATCCATATGTGTAAAATTTGGTGTCAAATTAAATGAACTTTTTTATTGATGATATTGTGGCGCAATTGGAATTAAAACATATCCAATGAAGTTGCCCTGCCTGGTCATTCTGGTGTTTCTGTTCTTTCTTTCTTTTCTTTTTTTTCCCTGTTTCCCAAACCAAAAATTATGAGAACTTCCATAACGGCTTTGCTTTCATATGGTTTTTGTTTTTACTAGTTTTAGTTTTGGAACCAATGAAAATGTGCTTTCTTTTGTTATTTTCTTAAAAGTTAGAACTAGGATTTTTTGATAAATTTCTTGAAAGTTGTTTCTGAATCCAGTTTCTCAAATGGGTACGCTCAGATTTGTTTAATTTCTGAAAGAAAAAATATTTTTTGGAATCATAACCAGTCGAGTCGAAAGAAAACTTAGTTCAAACCCTTAAGACAAAATGGTCTTTACAGAAAATATGGCCAAGGGTAGAGTTGCATGGATATCTAGAATTTGTATTAACCCTTGTAATCGTTGTTATGTATCATCAATCCAATCAAAATTGAGCTGCCTTCAGAATCTGTCATTTCTTATTTTTCTGACTCTGCTTGCTTTTATATCCATGTTATATTTACTACCTCTTTGCACCCATATGTGGATGCAGTCCCCAACATGCAACCAGAGTCTTCGATATGATAGGCGATTTTTACATTGGAGATTTGATGAAGAATTAATGGTAGTCGTAGGGAGCAATTTGTTTGTATTTTAACAGTAGATCACTTCCCTTGGAACTTCATTCTTCCCGGCCGTAAACTGCCATCATGTTCCTTCATTTCACATTCATTATGAATTGATCCCTTTTGTATTGAATCTTGGTAAATTTATTTGAATTCCATCTCTTCTGTGTTCTATCCAGTATCCTGATTGAGGTAAGTTGACTGGGCATGCTAGTAAAAGTGTAAACCCCATGGAATAAGGTTAGGATTCAATATCTAGACAAGGACTAGCATTAGAACTATAATTATTCCAAAAAATTAATAAACCAAATTAAAAATTGTTATTAAGAATAATCACAATTAGTATCAACTTTAATTACTTGTAAATTAATGAAAACTATTATTATTGATCACATATTTGGTGTTATATGCATTAATATAGTAATTTTTTGACCTAAATATGAAAAGTTAAGAGCAAAGTAAGGGAAATTCTATTCACAGCGGGGGTTTTACTTTTCGCAGCCTTTCCCGCCAAAATTTTTCATCATTTTTCAAAAATCCTATTTTACCCTTCTCATCCCACCATATCATCTTCTTTCCATTTTTACTCTGCACAGTCACTCCATCTCTCATTCTCTCTCATTATACCCATTTCTTTCTCTCTCACACCCATCTCTCCATCTCTTTCTCCTAATGAGCACACACACAAATATGTATATATATATACAAACATATACACAGAGATAATTTATTATAATAAAATAAAATTAAAAAAATATAAATAAATAAATTATTTTTAAATATCTGTATTTTAAATAATTATAAATTTTTTAACTAATTTTAAATTTTAAATTATCGTGAGTTAAATTTTTGATACTCAAAAAAATTTAAAATTAATTAATTTATCTTATTAAATTACTTAAAATTAGTTATTCAATCAACTAATTTAATAAGATATATATCTTTAAAAAATAGTTGAATTTATTTAAAGATATATGTATCTTTGTAAAAATAATTTATTAAATAAATTCAACTAATTTATTTTTAAAAAGATTAATTAATTTAATTTATTTAAAGATAGCTGTATCTTTTTAAAAGAATTAACTAATTTATTTATTAAATAAATTTAACTACTAAGATATATGTATCTTTTTAAAAAAGAATTTATTTATTTATTTATATTTTTTATTTTTTATTTTATTTTATTGTATTATAATAAAAAATTAATCAAAATAAAAAAAAATCCCCAAAAGCCAACTTTCGGGAAACATTGGGTTCCTCGAAAGCTAGCTTTCGGGGAACATTTTGATAGTCAAAAAAAATTTAAAATTAGTTATTTTATTTTATTAAATTACTTAAAAATACATATACTTAAAATTAGTTATTCAATTAACTAATTTAATAAGATATATATCTTTAAAAATTAATTGAATTTATTTAAAGATATATGTATCTTTTTAAAAATAATTTATTAAATAAATTCAACTAATTTATTTTTTTAAAAAAATTAACTAATTTAATTTATTTAAAGATGGATGTATCTTTTTAAAAGAATTAACTAATTTATTTATTAAATAAATTCAACTAATAAGATATATGTATCTTTTTAAAAAGATTTTATTTATTTTATTATAATAAAAAAGTAATTAAAATAAAAAAAATTTCCCGAAAGTTGGCTTTTGGGGAACCCAACGTGCCCTGACCTCCAGCTTTCGGGGAACCCAACGTTCCCCAAAAGCTGGGGGTCGGGAACGCCCCTGAAAGTCAGACCGCCCAATGCCTTTGAAACCCTCTGAAACCTGGGTTTCGGAGGCGCCCCACGCCTCCAAACTCTAGAATTCGGAGGCATGGGATGCCTCCGAAGCTTTAATTTTTTTATATTTTATTTTTTATACAAATATTTGAAAAAACTTAATTTTTAATTAAATAGTGCTAATTAACATTTTTTATACTTAATTTTTTATTTAAGTATTGCACTAGAATAATTTAATTTTTAATACAAACAAATACATATTTTTTACTTAATTTTTTTAATCTAATAATGGATTTTCCGAACCCGTGGGTTCGAAAAATCCATAGTTCCTCGAACTCCAAGGTTCGGCGAATATATGTTTTATTTTTTTATATTTTATATTTTATATAATTGTATTAACATATTTTTTATATAACATATTTTATATTAACATATTTTTTTATTTAAGTATTGGACTTGAATAATTTAATTTTTTTTAAAAATAAATACATATTTCTTCCTAAATTTTATTTAATATCATGTTGCCGAACTCCAGAGTTTGGGAAACACCATGTTTCCCGAACTCCAGCATTCGGGGAAGGCTAGCGTTCCCGAATGCCAAGTAGCCATTCACAAACATTCATCTCTTTAACATCTTCAAATCTCAACAATTTCGATTCACAAATACAAGATTCACGAGACACAAAAAATAGATGAAAATAAATAATCACACACTATATATATATATATACAAAGACACACATACATATATATACACGCACACACAAACACACAAATATATATATATGCACACATACATATAGATATATAGAGACAAATATATATATATATATGCACACATACATATAGATATATAGAGAGAGAGGAAGGAAGCTTGGCGGCCATGGCCGCCGAGCTTCCCTGAACCCTGGAGTTCGGGGGGCTCTCGAACCCTAGCATTCGGGGCTTTCAGTGTGCCCCGAACGTTGGAGTTCGGGGGACTTTAAGTCCCCCGAAAGCTGGAGTTCGGGGAGCTTCCCGAACCCTAGGGTTCGGGGGAGTGATTGATGAAGAGCTTCCTTCCTTCCTATATATATATATCTATATATATATGTTTGTGTGCTTCCTTCTATGTGCGTATATATATATGTTTGTTGTGTTAATGTATATATGTATATATAGGTGCAACTGTTAATGTATATAGGTGTATATATGTGTGTGTATTTTTTGTTGTATTGATATTTTTTTGTTGTATTATATACATTGGATATGATATTTTTTTGTTATAGTGTCTTCGTTTTGGAAGGGATGGGTGGCGGGTAATTGATTGAGGAAGAAAGTGAATGTAAGAGTAAAAATGACTTTTCAAAATAGGATATTTTAAGTATATTAAAATATAATTGCGAAGAGTAAAACCCTCACTGTAAATAAAATTTCCCGCAAAGTAATTTGTCTCGTGTTAATGGAGGCAAACGTGACTGACAGTAAAATTTAATTAGACATATTAATAGTCACTAATAAAATTATTAGTGGCCGTTTAACATATTTGACTCTCATTCATCTTTTGCAGCAAAAAAGAAGTGTCGCTAATAATAGCACTTTTGGAACCAAAAAAAATTGTTGCTATAGTATTTTACACCACAAAAAACTTCGTCTCTAATAGTACTTTTAGCGACAAAATGTTTTGCTAATTTTATTTTTGAGGCAGATTTATTAGTCAGTATATGTACTTTTTGCAATCTATATGTATGTTTTTTAGACAAATTTATTAGTTGTTATGTATACTTTTTCATATAACCAATTCATTGTCGCTAAAGATACAATTAGCGACGCTAGCACCTATAGCAATTATTGTAATTCCTTTTAATAGTTTTAGAGGCATATAACTGACTTTGTGAGGCACATAAAATTGACCCCAAATCATAGTTTTATGGCAATAAATGTCGGTATCACCTTGAAAATCTCGACGACAGGACTTTAGCCCATGCAAAGGGACAGCGTTGAGGGAGACAAAGCTATTTACAATACATTAGAGCCTACATTTTATGGCAGTTTGTGTTCGAAAAAGGCAAGAATCAGCAGTGAATTGATCCTAAGACATCGGTTCTTGCTGCTTCCTTTAGTGACAGGTTCGACAAGATCTCCCCTATTAGTTCCTCCAATAAGCTTGGTAGCTTGTTTTCATCCACGAGGGTTCGGTAATTAGGGTTTTTGCTTAAGGTTCTTGTGTTTTGTAAACATCAAAGTAGAGAAAGTTTAGAAAGAAGGGAAATGTTATACCCACAAATAAGTAAATACAAATTTATAATAATTTTATTTAAAATTAATAATAATGAATAAATTTATTATTCGTAATAGTTTATAATAGTTCATAATAGTGGATTAATAATAGTTTATCCACGATGTATTTTTTCTTGTCAATTTAAGAAAATTATTTGTCAAACTTAATCATGAGTATAACATTTTTCTAAAAGAATCATGTTAAGAGATAAGGTGGTTGAGCAAGCTTTTATAGCTCAAAACATAGGGTGTTTGGCTTACCGGTTTGATGACTTATGACTTGCTCATTTAACTTATAAGTTATTTTATTTTTATTTTTTTTTATTACATGCTTATTAAAATCTAAGAACTTAAACGTTGCCAACCTTATAAATTATTTTAACAGCATTTTCAAAAAGCTACTTCCCTTAGCTTTTTGCATTGACCAAGTAAATTATTAATTTACCCTCAAACAAAATATATATTTCTAATCTTTACCTTTCTTCATCCATCTATCTTCTATGTCGTCGTCGTCGCCAAACCCATCTGTGGTTGCTGTCTCTAGTCAAGACCATCTCCATCATATATACATATATATATGTGTGTGTTTTAATGTATATTGAATTAATATATGTAATATTTTTATTAATTTTATTTATATTATTTAACATGTCTATTTTTATCTTTTTATCAAATTTTGATAGTTTATCAGTTCTTTCAAAATAGACACATAATTATATAACTAACAGTTTAAAGCACATTTTTTCAAACAGATTATCAATTTAAACGCTATCCAACTTTTAAGTTTTATACAACTTAAAAACTCATTTTAAGAAAGGCAAGTGGAACACCCTCTCAAATACCTTTCCTACATATCATAACCTATATTCCTATCAAACCTGCAATCCCCTTATAATCTATAACAATTTTTGGAAAATTTATTTGGAGCTAATCTCAACTATCCTTCTTCGGATAAGGTGATTGAGCAAGCTTAGTAAAAAGTATAAATACCATGGATAGATTGTGGGAGAAAATTAGACCAAGTATGCTGCAAGACATTTTTGATTGTGAAGGAATATTAAAAGTTTAGTTTCTGTAATTATTGAAGGGTTACATACCAATTGATTTGTGAAATAAGAATTAGATTATATTTAAAAATTATATTTTTTATTTTTGATAAAATAAGAAATTTTATACATTGAAATTCCTTTATTCATAGACGTTTTATATTTTAGGAATTTTATAAGTTTGTTGTCTACTCTGGTTTGAAGTGTTTAGTAAGTAAGGGTTGGCATTACTAATGTTGTATTTTATGTCAAATAGTGGCTTGTGCTATGCCTATATTTCTAGCATTCTAAGCTATTAGTTTGGTGAGTAATCTCTAAGCTATTAGTTCTGAGATTGTTAGCACCACTAATAACACTGGAGTTAGAGTCAATTTAATGCATAGAGAAGTGTTCTTTTAGTCAATTGGGAGTGAGCTTGATCAATGTAGTTTTTCAAAAGAAAATGTTATTGGTACACCTTTGTGTACACCTTGAATTACATAAAGGTGTATTAATGATAAAAAAGTCCCTCATGAAGCACATGTGAAACGAGGGGTATTTTGGTCATAATACTCTCTTATGTAGCTCAAGATGTACAAAAGTAATATACATCTAGCATGATTCTTTTTCAAATATTTCCTTGAACTCTTGCATTGTGACGCTTGATGTATGTTTTAGCATAAATTTGTACATGTTTTTACATTTTTTTTTTCATTTAATAAAATTCTTATTTACACAAGAATAATTAGTGGGAAAAAATCTTTAGAAATGATATATAAACAAAAAATTTGTGTACAAAACACCAAAAAATTTACACAAAACAGAGGATGCTGGGCAGATGTGAAGAGAAATGGATGCTATTACACAGCTTTACCATCTTACACTAGAAGTATAATCACTTACAATAATTACACAAATTGATTGAATGGATACTGAATGAATAAATGAATCATTGCACTAAATCAATCAAAGAATTGATTGGCCAAATAAACTAAATAACAACTTCTCCTGGAGCCCTTGAGAACTACAACGATAACTAGATTTCTAGGCGTCAAATTTCTTCGGTTGTCGCCACTGGGCTAAACTTCTTGACAAAGAATTGATGATAGCGGCTTTGGTCTCGGCTCCTTTCTTCACATATAAACGCTTTCCTCCTAAATCTGTAAATTTTGGACCTTTACCTTTGCTTCTGTCAATCTGTAACAAAATGCACACTCAGCGGACCACGGACTGTGATATAGAATGCAGACCAAGATAGTTTTAGTGACATTGTATCTGAAAAGAACCAAAAATTTGAAATCTTGGATGATAGCATGATGTATGTATGGTCAGTGTGAACTGCCTAAACAATGAATGCCCAGTTCGAATGTTGGTCAACAAGAAGCATTTGATTCCCTTCTGAACGGGTCTTGAAACGAAAAGGATGATAATGTAAACGAGTGTCTATTATTGTATTAACCCTACCTGATATTACCCACCTAGGAAGAGACCTGTACCCCTTATTCATAAAGGGCGTTCCTCCTGCACAAAACTCCCCGTTTTGTGAGAGTCAGGGAACCCTTGATAAGGTCACAAAGGAGTAACCTGATTATTGCTACAGCTTATTCATATGAACTATTAAACACTGATTCCTGCAAAAAAAGGACGGGCCCTAGGCTACACCTTTATCGATAAAATTAGCTTTATGGAGACTATATCAAGTCATCATGGAATGTTTCATTTTCTAAAAGGAGGATGTCTCAATCTCAAATAAATACTGTTGGCGTGTTAGTCTGAAAGATTAGATAAACACCAAACCAGAACCATGTTTTGTGGGTAGTGAAAGGTCTTAACAAGCATACCTTGCTAATCCTTCCATCCTTCAAGTGGTATCTGATACCAGACCAATTGATAGACTGACAAAAATGAGAACGGAATGCGGAGATAGGGTACAAAAAATTATCTACCAGCATTGCAATGAATACCTGGTCAATCAAATAGCAGAAAAATTAAAGTGTTAGAATGTCATGATTAGCATCCTAATCGTAATATTATTATATTATATCAACCTCGCTTGTCAGAAACAAGAGTTTTTCCTCAATGTACCAGGTTGCTTTTGGGATGAAAGTTCTTTCTTTCTTTTTTCTCTCTTTTTTTGCTGGAAAGCTATTTATTTCTTTACTTTTAGATATATTCTATGGTAGTCTGAACATACTTTAACATGACCCCTTAAGGAAAAGAGGAAATAAATATTTTTATTTTAGTTTTTTCTCTTGGCTTGGAGTTACTTTTTAATTATTATTATTGTTGTTGTTACAGCAGATTACAGTTGATTAAATAGCTACTTATGTTACTAGAATTAGAGGGTCGGGTGGCACTTCCAGTGCTCAGGATTTTAGTTCAAGAGTTATTTAACTTTCACTAACAAACTTCTCATCAAAAAAAAAAAAATTCAAACAAAATATAAAAGAATACTGTAAGGGGACACATGGGAATGTTAGACAAGTTAATCATATGTACGACTGATGTAAGGCATTTACAGAGTTCCTGAAATGTTGGGGCGGTAAAAAAGAATGGTTACTGAAAAATTGCATTGCTTGTTTGTGCTTTCACGAGAAGAAGAAGAGATACTTACAAGACACCAGTTATAAGAAGCAAGGGACAGTGGGGGCGCCTCTGGAGATAACAAGTTGCATAGTTTAACTTCTATTCTTGTCAAATTCCACATAGAGAGAAGTTCTAGAAAAGTGCATATAGCTAGGCAGCCGGCTAGTGATAACCCTGAAAAACAGAACTGACAAAAGTGAGAACAAGAAGTGTCATGGCAGAACAAATAGCTTGAGCTTTTATTCGAAGTGCATAACTACTTTACATTGAACACAGCACCCCAAATAAGAACAACCAACAGAAGCCTTCAATGGATATCCCAAGGCTATACAAACATGGGATTCCTAGAAAAGGTTTATCATCATAATACAGGCTTAATACACATACACAGATATGGTTCCCTAAGGAATTGAAAGGGCAATTATTAAATCCTAGAGACAATGCTACTGAACTTTATTTAGTTTAAATCAGTATGAGACCTCTGCTATCCTCATCAGGAGTCTGCTTCTTATGTTTGAACTGTAGACCTACCTAGCAGACACAATGTTCTTACCCCGAGAAGTAAGGCCTGTGTCCTCAAGTGAATACCCTTTGGAATGAATTCTTAGTGCTGCTGCAACATGAATCACGGCCATGAAATATGGTGCAACAAACCCCCACGACAGATAGCAGTGGGAAGAAAATAAAGCACGGTTCATAATCCGGTTAACCTTCGTGGTATATGATTCCAAAACGAATGTTTGCTTCCTCAGGTAATTCCAGTACCTGCACAAGTGAAATAGTCAAAAAGAACCTAACTACTTGAGATGCCTGTCTTCCAGTAAAGCCATTCTGGAGTATGTCACATACCTTGAGAAACTAAGATCACTTGCAAGGGGGTGAGGAAAAACAGCAACTGGTGGCGATGTAATCAGCCTTTTATGGGCCCCTAGAAAGAAGCAAGGACATCCGTGGCGAAAGAATTAGTGATCTGGTAGCTAGAAAATGCCAAATTTTGATTGTAGCAATTCATTGTAACAGTTCATTATGGCTCTGTTTGTTTAGACATATTTCGATGTAAAATATTTTACACAAAGGTATTTCTTATCTTATTTTCTGGTGTTTGGTTTGCATAGTAAAATATTTTTCAAAAATTAGCTATATGTATGTATATATATATGTAAACATATATGTTCATGTATATGCGTGCATGTTTATCTATTTTATGTATGTGTGTGCATGTGCATGGATATATATGGTAAAATATATATTTTAATCCGTGTAGCTATATATTTTTTTCATTTAGATATTTTAATTTTTTATTGTTTTAAAAACACTCATAGATTTGCAATTTCGAGTCAATTGCACCTCTTAAACTTTTTTGTTGTTTTAATTACACCCCTGAACCATGCAATCTTGAATCAATTGCATACCTCGACAAATTTATTGAGAATAATGAATTCAATGGTGTAATTAAAACAAATTATTGAGAACAATGAATTCAACGGTGTAATTGAAACAAACAAAAAGTTCAAGGATGTAATTGATTTAAAATAGCATAATTTAGGATTATTTTTAAAATAACAAAAAAGGTCAAGTGTCTAAATAAAAAAAGCGTACAAGTACAGGGGCAAAAATATATATTTGGCCACACATATATATATATATATAAATGTATGTGCATGAAAAAGTATAAATGTATACATATTGTGTATATATGTATTCATTTATAGATTTATGCATATACATACATGTAAATAATTTATTAGCTTTGGTATAAATAGGAAAATGACTTACGAATTTTGAATAGGTAAAAGACATTGATTATAAAAATATTTTCCATCTTTTTTGTCAATCAAACACCAAAAAAAAGGAAAATGTTACACCCAAACAAATGGAGCTTACAAATGTTGGAAACAGAAGGAATGTGGGCATTGAGCTTTGCCAATCTATATGTTGAAAAGCCTAATCATGTGAATTCTAATTGCAGCCAAAAAAAAAATGCACCAGATAGAGCAGTTCACCACCAAAGCAGTAGTCTACCCCAGTCACCCGATCTTGAAGACCATATTCAAGAAAAATTTTATGAAAGGCAGTTGCAATGCAGAGTAGTTCATTGGGTATTCTCAACTAAGTCTTGCATAAAAAGAAAATTAAATTCAAGTTATGGGGAGGCAGAGTAGCCATTGCTTAGTGCAAAAACAGGCTGCCAAGCATAACAAAGAAGGTTTTGATTCTGAGAGCAGCTACTTTGTGCAAATAATTCCCAATTTAGAAACATCAAAACTAACAATATTCCCAGTGGCTAAAAAAATCCTGATTCAGTAAACTGGAAGCCAACCACCGGGGCAGAATTAGAAAGAAAATGTTTTTTAAGTCCAATCACATAAGGTTAAAAGAGGTATAGGCACCCAATCACAATACCAGCTATAGCAGCAAGTGTCATGTCATCAGAGTATCCCCCATCTCGGAGCTCTGAAACTACTCCATGACGATCATTTCTAAAATCATCTGCGCGCATCTGGAGAAAATACAAATATATATATATATATATATATCTTTATACATATGCATAAGAAAGAAGCTTGAGTACACTTAAAAAGAAAAAAAAAAATCAGAATAGTTTTGCAACTTTATATTGAGCACAGAGCGGTTAGGAGATAGTTGATACTTGCCATCATGCACCCTCCCCACAGAAAGAATGTTTTCCCTCCGGTAGCAAAACCCATCGAGCAAGGCTGCAAGAAAAATATTGTAACAACTTGGTAATTGCATGATTCTTTTGTTTTTCCATGTTTGGATTGCATGATTGTTCAGTTTCCATACCCTTCATGCTTCTATTCTCTAGCCCTATAAACATCAACTGGATTGCGAATGGATTGCTAATTAGATCAAAGTTATTCATTTAGAATTTTGGCTTATGAGTTATAAATGCATATTTCTTTTGGAATATAGCTTTGAATCTTTTGACACCTTATTATGCTTTAAGAATATAAAAAATTATTTTATTAGTTAACGTATCTAAACCACGTTGTGTCTTACTTTTTTGAAAAATATCGTCTCCCCATGTCCTTGTCCCATCATGTATCAGTAGGTTGGAAACAACAAAATGCAGAATATTCCCGTATTTGTATGCATGCATGAAGCATCAACATTGGAAATTTGGAACATAAAAGAAAATGAAAGTAGTAGATGTTATACCATATGATATTCATAAATGCAGTAACTTCCTAAACTTCCAGAAGGTAAATCAAGAGGGTATCCCGTTTGAATAAAAATCTGCATATGATTAGAACAAGATTGAGAATAGCTAAGGATGGAGAAAGGGTAAATCTGAACTAAGGCTACTAATTTAATATAAAGGAAATTACAGCTTTTATCTTAGTAATAACCATACCTCAGGGTTTTTCTCCATCTCTGCAGCCAGGGCTCCAATTGACCCAGGATGCATCCGAACATCGTCATCAAGAAACAACACATACTTGCTGTCTTTATGCACTCTCTCCACCCCAATCTGCACAACCAAGGATATGATGATCAATAATGGCATGCATGTTTACAGAAGAATGACCCAGCAAGAGAAAATATGTAAATGCAGATATAAGAAATCACCAGAAACAGTGGTTGTAGTTTCTTGTGCCATCTTAGAAGACTATATCAAGATAATCCTATCAAATGATTACTCATATATAGAAGCTTAATTTAATTAAACTCGGAGAGCATTCTAAAGGAAAGAGTCAATTTTTTTTAATCAAAATGAAGAACCATAAGATGCACGTGAGCAAACATGAGAAACATATTTAACTCCAACCTAGTCCTTGGGAAGAGTTAGCAGTAGTTAACATATCTCTTACCAACTGATTGTGAATTTTTTGACTACAAGTTGTTGATAAACCAGCTACAATAATCTTTGCGTCAACATCATCCTGGAAGCAATATGGGAAAAAAACGTCAAGACGGACAAGGTAGAAGAAACCAGACCTATGCTGCAAAAATAGGACAGTTTAAACTTCAAATAGACAACTTAGCACAAAGCATGTTGTTACTCAAATAGTTAGCATATAACACACATACATGACAGCAGACACCATGGATGACTCAAAATAAGCAAGCCATACACCAGGAATGCCAGTTCTTTCACAGTCTACACAACAACAAATTATAACCAAGCGCTGATATAGAAAAGACAACATGAAATACTAGTTCTATATAATAGCCAATACATCATTTTTCATACTGCAGATTTGCATCAACCGTTAAAACAACTAAAACTGAATGATATCCTCACAATATTTTAGAAGTCAAAAAGGAGTACATAATACATTTGTCATGCAACGGAAATGCTTTGGTTCTAAATTTGTTTCTTCTGAACAATCAAATGCATCTACTTTAGTTGCTAAATAATCAATATGCATTATGGAAAAACAAATACCTTGTAATCTGCTAGGACACTATTTACAGCATGGTAAGCGGGGTCTTCAGTACTTTCCACCACAAAAAGAAATTCCAAAGGACCACCATAAAGAGATGTGATCTGCATTTGGATATTCATGAACCAAAAACACAATGAGGCTAGCAGATAGTAATAATCTTCACAAGCAAGGAAAATAGACTACAAAAGTTTCAAATGGTAAATCTTTCAAAGATAACATATTTCGGGCAAAGCAATGCATGTAATCTAGAAAAAAAATATGTTGATAAGGTGCTTCTTGAGTATATATCTAATATAGCAGTAGCACATGAACAGGATAGAAACGTAATGCCCAATCTTAGCAAATAATTGTTAGTGCTGATCTTTTTTACTCTGTATTACCATACCATATTATACTTACAATGAGAAGTTACACCAGTCTTCAATTACAATGACTCTGGCAACATTTATGTGATAAAATAATTGGACTAGAGAATTAAAAAATATATACAACAGGTAATCTAGTTTGTTACTATTTTCCTTTCCAGCATAAAGAAGACAGAGAGAAAGGAACTGCTAGGTAACAGGTATTCTGTAGAATTCACCTGACTTCTCCAATTATGTAGATTGTGCTCTCCGAAACCTTTTAAAGGCATTACAACAGACACTCTTGGTAGTTTGACCTGATTAGAATGCTCGAGGTCATTAATATCATGACAAAGAAATGAAAAGCCATTGCCACCTTTTCTACTATCTTCTATCTGTCTAATCTGCCTCGTCCTGTCAGAGAATGGCAAACGTTATAAATCTAGAATTTCACCTTCTATATCAACATTATGGATGGTAAATGAGTCAGGAATGTAAAGCAACGATATGGCAAACTTCAGAAATCAATCTTAATACCTGACAAAAGCAGCAAGAGACCACCCAATGGCAAGAGTTAAGCAAATAACATATCCCTACAGCAAGAACAATAGGACTCAGATACAAACCTAATCTCATTGCAATGCCATACTAAAATGCACAAAAATATGGGCATAGAACTGAAGTCCGAGAATAAAATACAATCAAAATTGGCAAGATAAGATGTGTGAGTCAGATCAATACACACATCATGGGAAAAACTACTTAAACTATATTAATATTATAGAATAATTAAACTACCAGAAATGACCATATAATGTAATATAAAGTGCATTTTATTGTGCTTCTAAGCTGGGACCAAGTTAAACAACAATAACAATCACAAACCTTAATCTCACTAGCCAGGGCCGGCTATGTTAATTCTAAACCTCCATTCTATTCAGCATCTACATTAATTCACAAATATGCTAAAATTCATGATCAAACAGGTGGCCATGAAATGGTTAACTATCCAACAACTGAAAAGGCTACACCTCTAAAAGCACTAATATCTTTAGATCTTTCAAACACTTCAAGACAATATGCTAGGTCACCTTTGAGGTTACTGGTAAGTAAAAACAAAAAGAAGGCTGAGACCTTATAGATTTGATTTTACTAGCAGGAGAACAGGCCTAATTTAATATGAGGATAACCAATAGCGTGAAATAGCTGAAAAACCTACAACACAAAATCCTTTGTCTTTGCTAGTTGATTTCATCACATAAGAGCAGACTCTATTACAAGTACCATCCTTAAGAACCCAACTGTTTGTTAATTGTCATGTCCATAACAAAAGAATGAACCACCTCCAGCAGAGAGTGCTTGTTTTGTTAAGAGAGGTTATTTATAAGACTGTACAGATGGTGCAGACTTCACTCATGTTACAGAGAAAAAAAAAAAGAAGAAAGAAAATGTCAAAATAGATTTATCCATTTGAATATAAAGTGGTCATCTTACTATAAATTGAACAGACAACACATACATCATGCATAATATGAAGCAATCAATGACTACATTCCTTAACTAGTTATTCAGCTATTATTATTGCCTCACAAAAGTGATTGAGGTAACCAAAAACCGCAGACAGACAAACTAAAGATTATACAAAAACCACTTTATACCATAAGAGTAAATGGTCATAAAAGAGTTACAAGTGATACCTGTGGAAATTTCTGAGCCTTGAGCCTTGACTTAACATTCAAATCCTTCTCATATCTTATTTTTAAATATTTATCAATTGTGATTTCAACCTCAAGTAATTTGAAGACCCCAAACTTGCAAAAAATGTTAAATATCTCACAAGCTAAAATGACTATTACTTAAGCAACTAAAACCTATATCTTAAGTTCAACCATTTAGCTTAACTCACAGTACCACAATAACCAGTCAACTGGCCAAACATGGCCACTACTTTGGCACTTCCATTGCTAAAATTTTACTTACAATGTACGAACATTTTTCTGAAAGCCACCAAGAAAAAGCAAGGAAGACTTCATAATTCCTAAACCTACCCTGAAGAAGAAAGAAACTCTTTGTAAAATATGATTGTTTCTTTATCAAAGAGAAGGCACTTTTGGGTACTTAACTGGCTTGTTGGAATGATTAGCAAGTAAATTGCCAACAGATGAAAAGACAACTCAAAAACTTCTCCCATTCTGCACCAAAATATGTAAAAAAATCTGAAGATGACAAGATTATTTATCAATCATCTTTTATCAAGAACCACCACTTGGAGGCTGCTCAGAATTTGTTAGTCCCTTGGTACCTACGCAGGTACAAGGCTAGTCCTCTTTGATAGGTGCAAAGAAACCAGGAAAAGGATAATAATAACTACGGAAGAAGACAAATCCACCAGCATATTGACTGCTTTGTTGGCTGTTCACTCGAATTTATGAGCAATAAAAGCTGATAGAACAGCAGCAACACATCAAGTCTTAATCTAACAGACATCATAATGAATTAGCTAAACAATCTCCTTTTTATTGGCCTCGCAATAGCAATATTGGAAACAATTCATAATTGTGGCCAAAATTTAGGTAACTAACATAAAATACCACAAAGTTCCAGTCCCAGATCCTTATTCCTGCCTTTCCTTTTCCCGAAAGGTTCCCCAA
Organism: Diospyros lotus; assembly: GCF_014633365.1. Classification (NCBI taxonomy): domain Eukaryota; kingdom Viridiplantae; phylum Streptophyta; class Magnoliopsida; order Ericales; family Ebenaceae; genus Diospyros; species Diospyros lotus. The sequence goes on from NC_068344.1 coordinate 36,575,080, forward strand.
TCATGTAATCTAAACCTCACATTCTGAGTCCCTCAGATCCAAGGCTAGTACAAGATGCACATCATTATTCAAGGATGTTACGCGACAAATTTAAGAAAAATTATACTGAAATTTAAAATCCATTGGCTCACAGAAAAAAAAAAAAAAAGAGGTGATATAGACAATTTTTGCATTTTAGTATCTCTTAGTTGTATTTGGATCGTCAATAGCCATCCAAAGAACCATCATGTTCTTGTTTCTTCTTCTTTCTTTCTTTCTTTTTTGGCTTTTCCTAATGCATTATCAGAACGCAAACGCAAGCGTAAGCGTAATCGTCAGATCCAAACCGCACAACAATTAGAAATCAATCAACAAAAACCTCAATTTTCTCCGCTTGTCCGAGATAACAACAGCATATTAAAAAAAAAAAAGGAAATCAGAAAAAACATGCCTGAATCTGAACAAAAACGGCTAGACGACTACAGAAAGCTCTGCTGGCAGAGATGATGAGCGCGTCGAGAGAGTCCAATGGCAGCATTGTCACCAGACTCCTTCTGGCTCGCTCAATGTGTTCTGGGGCGAGAACGAAGCCGCAATAATGCCCTAGATTGCAGCTCAAATTACAGCCTCTTTCTCTCTCTCTCTCTCTCTCTCGCTCTCGCTCTCGCTTCTTCTATCAGATCACCATGGATAGGGAGGATTGAAGGTAGAAAGAGAGAGAGAGAGAGGTGAAACGTGAGAGAGCGCGTAATTTTATATTTTCGAAGGACAGGCGAGCGCTTTGAACGCACACCACATATACGAGAGACAGAGAGAGACCGTTAAGTTAGATCAACTAAATAAAATATAATCAAAAATTAAGAGCCAATAGATAATAGATTAGCAAAAGAATAAAGGGCTTGTAAAAAAATTAAAAAGAAAAATAAATGTAAAATATTTAAAAAATTTATCAAATATAATTTTTAAAATTTTATTGTATTTTTTATTTAAGATGAAGTGATCAATGTAACAATTGTCTTTACACGAGAGTTTTTTTCATTGCAAAATAATTGATTTGAGCTATAATTGTTGTCAAAAAGATAAGTACATTACTACAATTTCACCACAATATATAAGGTTAAATTTTGTATCTACATTTTTTTTGGCATGAGATATAAGATAATTTTTAAATTGCTAAAATTTATTATTCCAACTTGATATAGACGTATAAATTATAGGAGTTTATAAACTTTATAGTTGTTTATTTGTTAATAAGTTGATAAAATATTTGAATAAATAGTTTATTTTATTAAAAATAATTTGAACGTTGATTTGTTTATTTTTGAAATTGAGAACAAGTAATTTGGACATTTATTTGGTCAAGAGATAATATAATCGAGTTATTAAGGTTGTGCAATCTTATTGTATCATATTTCAATAACTATAGTTGTAGTGAGTGACCATATTATTTGGAATGTAAAGGCTATAGTTTTTTTTATAAAATAATTATTATTTTTTTGCCCTCAAGACATAAGTCGAGCGGTCGAATGAATAATATGTTGGTATTAATTTAATGGGTTATCAGTTCGATCTTTATCACGCGCAAAGGCCAAATAATTAACCTGCGATTTATTTTTCCTGACATAATTAAGGACACGAGTATCGAGAACTGTGCAAAGACAACCATTCCAAGAATTATTTTTTTTTTATAACTAATAAACTCATAACACACACAAAAAAAAAAAAGAAGCAAATTATACATGAGTAACATCAAGGAGTAAGAAACAAAAACATAGAAAAAATTAAACACATACCAAAGATATAAAGACTCAAGGGGTAAAAATCTAAAAAAAAAATTTATCAACTATCTAAGACAACTCGAGAGAATGAGCTATAAGTAGATTAAACCCAACCCCGAAGAGACCAAGGAAACTAAAGAGTATATAGATACATCACAATTTTTTGAATTAGATGAAAAAATTATAGCTTTTATAGTTTTAGTTTTTTATTTTATTTTAAAAATTACATCATTATTGATTAAGTGAGGGCATGAACATCGAAAATGCGCAAGGATGGTCATCCTAAATGAAGTTTTAATTATTATTAAATCATCAACATAAGTGACAAGTGTAAGAATAAATTTTTTGAGTTTTTTTATTTTATATATGTGCACGTGATTCAATTATAGGATAATTGTTTATTTTTAATATTGAACTTTTTGTGTGTTTAACTAGTAATATATTTTTGTTATTTTCATTATAATAATTGATAAAACATCGAGCTTGACTATAATTATATTTATTCTAGTTTGTGAGATTTAATATATTAGAATTTCAATTAAAAAATATAAATTTTATCTATTTTTTATTTATATATTGAAGATTTCTAATTATTTATTTGTGAAGATAGACATCTCGCCTAACTATATATGTTATGTGTCTTTGATTTGATATGAGAATTAATTTTTTATTTGTCCTATTTTATTTTTAACATAAAATATCTCTTGAAATATAAAAATATGATATAATAATACAATTAAAATTCTTTATAATATTTTCATGTAACATAACAAGATCGGTTAATTTTCATATAATTAAAATTAGAAATATAATAATTAAAATACAATCAAGAGAAAAAAATATATTTAATGTAATAGAAATATCGTCAATATGGTATAATAGTTAATAATAATTTGTTGAGATATTAAATATATGATAATTGATAATTTTTTATGAATTTAACAATTAGGGTTTTGGTTTATATATGATTGGAATGACTTTTAAACTCAAATTCTACTTTGACTTTGATTAAAAATAAAAAAGATAAAAAGAATTTTAGTAATTTTAGATAGTTATATCTATTTTTCATAAAAAATTAATTAAAATATTATTTGTACCCTTAGCTATAATATTTATGTACATTAATGTGTTATATATTTATATTTAGAGACTCAATTTTAGATAATTATATTAATATATAAATGTCACAAAAAGTATTACAACTAAGCCTTAGAATAGTATTTCCAAATTTTAATAGTAAAAGGGCACAACAGATATTTTGGATATGAGGCGGTATAAGTGAAAGGAAAATTCTATTCGTAACCAGTTTTTTACTCTTTGCAACTAAAATTAAAATAAATTTAACAATTATTATTCACATTCGCTATTATTACTTGTTGCAGTCACTTATATTCCAAAATATCTTCATATATCCCATACACCACGCCGTCATCTTCTCTACAACCATTTGTTGTCGTCCCCTTCTCTATAGCATTTGTTTCTTCTTTGCAACCCCTATTCGTCGCCATCGCTTTCCCTACAACCGCCCATGACTCCGAACCCTGGAGTTCGGAGGTGTTGGGAGCCTCCGAAATCTGGAGTTCGAAAACTCTCAATTTCTATTTTATATATTATATAATATAATATATTATACATTTCAATTTGCAGGAACCTCCACTATTTTAATTTGTAGTTAAGTTAATATAATACTATAATATGTATATAATAATAATAATAATAATATTATTATTATTATTATTATTATTAACATTGCTACCTCCGAACTCTAGAGTTTGGAGGTGCTAGGAGTTCGAAGACTCTCAATTTTTGTTTTTATATATTATATAATATAATATATTACACAGCACAGACTCTCCACTATTTTAATTTGCAGTTAAGTTAAATTAATGTTTTATTATTTTCTCTAACTAGAATAATAATTTAAAAAAAATTATTAAAAATCTATCACATCTCATTAGTAGTTAACTATTAAATAATATTAAATGATTGGTGAATTGTAAAATTATTTTTTTTTAGATATAAGAAAAAAATGAATAAAATAAAATACCAATTAAAAATCAGAAATACATGCGTTTCCTGAATTCTGGAATTCGAAAAATCCACTAATACATACAATATTTACTTACACACTAATTCGGAAAATCAGGGATTCTTTGGAGTTTCCAACTTCTCAAACCCTTAGAAACACACACTAATACATACAAGATTTAGATTTACTTGTGTGTGATGTTATTTTTTTAAGTAGTTGTTATTTTTTTCGTCAAACTCTTTCCAATTCATTGTAAATATTTGAGTGTAGTAATCCATGGCTAACTTCGACCCGCTGATATTTTAAGAAGAAATGGCTGAATAATGATGGGTGTGAAACAAGAGGAATGAGTGACCTTAAGAAAAAAATAAATTTTTAATTTTCAATAGTGGGTATGAAATAATAAATAATTACGATGGACAACAAAGAGGAAATTATAAAGTTTATCGGTGGAAGAAAGTACAATGGCAGGTGATTGTTTAATGTGAGTGGTTGAGTAATGAAGATCATGGGTAAAATTGAATTTTTTTTAGAGCTATTTTAGATATATTGAAAAGTGGCTGCACGGAGTAAAACCGTGGTTACAAATAGTAGTGAAATTATATATTTTAGTCCGAACCTAACCATGGAAAATCCCTTCTCGTAAACCCTAGTCTCTCTCTCTCTCTCTCTCTCTCTCTCCCTCCCTCTGTAATCGATCTGCCCATGGGAACACCGGAGACGTCAAGGGAACCCTGCCCGGACCGGATCCTGGATGACGTCGGTGGCGCTTTCGGGATGGGGGCGGTTGGCGGCTCCGCCTTCCACTTCCTGAAGGGTGTCTACAACTCCCCAAAGGGCGAGCGCCTGATCGGCGGCTCGCAGGCCGTGAGGATGAACGCGCCGCGCATCGGGGGCAGCTTCGCCGTGTGGGGCGGGCTGTTCTCGGCCTTTGACTGCACCATGGTCTACGCCCGCCAGAAGGAAGACCCTTGGAATTCCATCATCGCCGGCGCCGCCACCGGCGGCTTCCTCCAGATGCGCCAGGGCCTGCCCGCCGCCTCGCGCTCCGCTCTGTTCGGCGGTGTCCTCCTCGCGCTGATCGAAGGCGCTGGAATCATGCTCAACAAGGTCCTCAGTCCGCCGCAGAACTTGCCGATCATGTTCGAAGACCCCATGCCTAACGCTAACATTCCTGCCGGTGCTCAGGCTTCCGAACCTTCGTCAGCCTGGTTCGGAGGGTGGTTTGGCGGGAAGAAAGAGGAAGCGAAGCCGGCCGGTGGAGTCAAGACTGAGATCCTGGAGAGTTTTGAGTCGCCCATACCACCGACCTTCGAGTTCAAGTGAGAATCTGGGGAAACTAGATTTTGTTATTCAGATATTTTTTTTGCGAGTTTTGGGTCTTCATTTTGTCGGGGATTGCATCGAGTGTATTATTTTTGTTGCTATTATTAATTTTCTTAATATTATCTGCCATAGTCGATAGCCAATGTATACTTCTGTAGACTAACTCAATTGTCTGAAGCCGGGTGGTTTTATGATTATAGATTCCATAACAGGTAAAAGAAATCTTTTGTTTGCTTCTTGGGTTAAAACTTCATAAAGCTATAATTTGGTTAGTTTTACAGTATTTCCCTCTGCCAGATCGAGTTATAACTCTGAGATACTAAATACCAGGGACATATTTCGGCCAAAAAAAGAAGTAAAAGAAACATTAACCACATACACCGATTTGTTTTATCTATACAACCATATATTCCTTCTTGCTACATGATGCTATTGCAATGAATGTTTGTCATTCGAGTGGCCTGAGATTTAACTCACTATGTTGAGTATGTGGTTTTGTTTTGGTTTAATTATCCGGGTTTAACTATTCTATTCTTTCTTTGATTCTTGTTTCTTCTTATTTGCAGTTTTTTGTAACTGAAAATCCCAACTAGTTGGGGCAATTAAATTTTCAAATTTGGGTTCAGTGTTTGTAGGACATTGCAATAGTTATGAAGTGTGGTAGTGGGGGGTTTCTCAATGAACTTTCTGCATTTTTAGTGACAATTCAATGAGCCAAAGGTTTGAACTCATTTCTGGTAGAAAGTATGCATTTTGATGTATGCATAACATGTTTAGATTTGTTCATCAAGGTAGCAATACACCACCTGGCTGCGTTCCAGCCTCTTTGTAGAAAAGCAAGGGAAATATTACATACAAATATCACCCTCTTTTTTATGGATGTTCTACTACTACTATTATTGTTGTTATCATTCTCATGGTGTATTTTTACCATGGCTCCTTAGAACCTGTTGTATTGCCTTGTTTTATGATTTAAATGAAGAATAAAGCTTGTATATTTTTAATCTGTATTCTTTTAACTCTAAAGAGTTGTAAGATGCATTCAGAAATATTATGACAATATAAACAATGAAAGGCCAGCAGTCCGCTTTCACCAAACACAAGAGGCCTGGGATTAGTGAATTGAATTGCATTCCCTTGTGGAGGGAGCAAGAACACCTAAAAATTCAACCAAATATATAATTCAGGGTGCCCCCTTTAGAGTTGATTTATTCTCTGTGAAGTCATTTGTTTTTAGATTAGTTTCTGTTCTTAGTATTCCCTTTGGGAAGTCTGTTAGCATATTTTTCATTTTGTAATTTGTATTAGTTAGTTTGTTTCAAAGCTGCCCGGAAAATGGTTAAATCCGGTCAGGATAGGGGCAGTTAGTTGTAACTGCCTTGCCCGCCTCTATGCTTTATAAATAGGGGCTGGGAGGGCTCGGTTGTGTGTGAGATCTCAGGATTATCTTGTAAGGGTTGTGCGGGTGAGCTAGGCTGAGAGATTTTGTATTTCTCTTGGGATTTCTTCTCTTGGTAGTCTAGGGTTTTAGACTAAGGGAAAAGAGAGGGTTTCCTAGTTCATATAATTGCTGTAAAGTTGCCAAGATAGTGGAGATTTCATGGGCCTAAGGCAGTCTGGATGTAGGTCTCTTTTTTTAGACTGAACCAGGATAAAATCTTGTTTCTCTTGTTGTGTTTTATTGCTGTGTTCTATTCCTATTCTTGTTCTTCCTATCGAGTGATTGTGTGTATATTGTTTGGGGGTATAATCAGTGAGTCTTGAGGGGTAGTTTGCTGTAAGAGTGTTGCGGTCTTAAGGACTACATTCTCCTATTCTTAGTCCCTTCCATGCCGGCCATGGAATTGAAGTTTTTATTTTCCATTTTTACCTTTTTGAGATCTATCAGTGCTGCAGAAGTCATTAAAAAATAGATCATGACTAATATAGAGCCCTCTTCATGCGAACTTTGCCAACTAAATTGTGAGCATTTTTGGTTACTATTTTGAGCAAGAGTTTCACACTTGGTGTAATAAAAAATAAATTGTCTTTGGGGAGTTCAGGATGCTGAAATAATTTAGTCCTGGGCCTGGCAGGTTATGAATGCCTTGTTGAATGATGTAAAGTTCTGTTGTTATACTGAATTCTTCATTCAGACAGTGGATGTTATGATCTTCACACTTTGCAGTTGGAGCATTATGTTTGTTATTCAATACGCTGAGTTACTGTAGTAGCCTAGCAGAATACTGGAGTTTAACTAGGCAATAGTCGATCAAGATTTACCATCTCTATGTGTAGTTATTGGTATTTTAGGATAACTGTTGCACAGGTATACATGAAATATGTATTGTGAATAATATTTTACTTGTTTTATCTGTCCATTGTCGTGCAGCAGTTGCCTTTTCTTCTGAGCTCTGTTTTTTTTTTTTGGCATATACAATGTTATCTGACATGTTTAATCAGTTTATTTGAGCCTAGGAGTGAGTGTTTGGTCGGTTTGATTACCGAATCGATCAAATTACTTAAACTGAATAAACTAAACTTGTGTAAAAAATCAAACCATACTGATTGAATAGATTCTCAAATGAAACAAATTAAATTTTTTTTTTTTAAAAAAAAACCTGACTGAAAAAAAAAGAAGAGAAAACTAGAGACAACCAAAAAGAAAACTGAACCGAAAAATCGAAAAAACAAAGTGTAAAAACGATATTGTTTTTGATATTTTAGTCGGTTTGATTATATTAGTTTTTTTCAATACGTAGATCGAGTTGCACTGAAATAATTGAAATTGTTAAATTTGAAAGTCAAATCAAATCGACTTATAATTTGAACCAAATTGAATTGAACGATTTTGGCCGATTTGATTAGGTTAGTTTGGTTTAATAGAAATGTTAGCTCACCTCAGTAGCTGTTGGTATATACCTTGTAGTGACCATAATTAGGCTAATATGGTCTGGAATTGTGCACAAGGATGTTATGTTACAAAAGGTGAGAGAGTATTCTGTTTCAGGTGGAGCTGCCTGGTTGATGATGTTCATGACGTCTTTGCATCAGTTCATTTTATTGCTGCAATGTTGAATGCTGCTAGTTTGCAAAGTTCAATCCATCTTTCATGTAACAGAGAATTGACACTGCTGTGGTTTAAGGAGACTCGATTTCTTTTCCTTGCTTTTGTTGCAAGTGTGAGACTTTCACCCTGTTCTGTGTTGGATTTTGGGTCCATCACACCTATAAGAACAATTGGTTTTGAGATGTGGGTGGGAAGCACCAGAAAGTTAAAAAAAAAATATAAAAAAATTAAATTTATATTTTTTTTCTTACACTTTTATGATTTTTCTTTTTTTGGTGCCATCACTCAAACTTTTAGTTATTTTGATTAGACTTATGAACGTGTATTTTTGAGTCAAATTAATTTTAATACTTTGATTTTTTTTCGTATAGTAATTTAATTTTTTTATTATTTTAATTATATTTATGAATTTATATTTTTTAGTTAATTCATTTTTTATATTTTGACTAATATTTTAAAAATCGAACTGAATCGGTGGCCTATCCGGTCCGGTTTAACTTAAAAGATCAATTGTCTTTCAACTCGGTCAAAATTCGATTGGACTGATGAACTGAAATTCGGATTGACTTCGATTTTTTTTATCCCTAACTTATTTTTAAATTTTAATTATTAATTAATTCTATAATAACGTATATAGCAATTATATATAAAATATTAGTTGTATATTAGTTAATAATAACATTTTTTATAACAATATATGAAATATTAGTATTTTAAATATATATTTAATATATATATTATTTAATTATAAAATATATATATGACATAATCCGATCGGATCATTCTAGTCTAACCGGTTGGACCAAGTGACCCGTGACCCAATTAATAGGGCGGTTCGCTTTCTGATTCGGTTTTTAAAACATTGATTTTGACGTGGACAGATTAAGACGTGTATTTTATTATTTTATTTTATTTTTTAATATATGAAAGTATAAGAATTAAATTAACACGGGAATATGTGTTAAAGGATATAGTCAAAATAATAAAAATTTTGAATGGTCATGTAAAAAAAAAATATATATATATAATAATTAAATTAATTTAAAAATCAAGTTGAAGAGATAATCAAAATAATGAAAAATTTAGGTGATTATACAAAAAAAATTCGTGAAAACATAAGAAGAAAAATATACATTTGACTAAAAAAAAAAAGCAATAAACATCTGCCACCTTTAAGAAGAATTGTATTTTAGATAATTTTGTATCTTGTCTTTTGTAAATTTTAGTTATTCAAGTGCAAATTTATTATTATTATTATTATTATTATTGTTATTGTCGTCTTTCATGAGGTTTAAGTATAATTGGTGCGTTGTTATACTTTAGTATTATTAATCTCTTTAACTGGTTAAACTCAAAGTATCATACAAAACCGCATTAGATACCAGAATTAGAAAAACGACCAAGGCTTAGGAGAATCAAACTTAATTCCCAAGCTAACGAGGTTTACCCGTTAACAAAGGACCTCGGTTTTGGATAGAATTACGATTTTATCGGATAAATAGCGCCAGACATAACAGACAGGTGGAGGGCATGAGGCTGCCACTGCTGCGTCAACTCCGTTCGCTCAACTCCAAGCCCCACTTCTACTCCTCAACTCTCTTCTCCGCCGCTTCATGACCGCCGCCGCAGGGCAGGTGTCTCCGTCGACCACCCGTCTGGGCTGGATCGGCACCGGCGTGATGGGCCGGTCCATGTGCGGCCACCTGATCAAGGCCGGCTACACCCTCACCATCTTCACCCGCACCGCGTCCAAGGCCCAGGGCCTTATCGACGCCGGCGCCCACTGGGCCCCCTCCCCTATCGCCGTCGCCGCCCAATCCGACGTTGTCTTCTCCATCGTCGGCTACCCCTCCGACGTCCGCCACGTCCTCCTCCACCCCTCCTCCGGCGCCCTCGCCGGCCTTAACCCCGGCGGCGTCCTCGTCGACATGACCACCTCCGAACCCTCCCTCGCCTCCGAAATCTCCGCCGCAGCCGCCTCCAAGTCCTGCTCCTCCATCGACGCCCCCGTCTCCGGCGGCGACCGCGGCGCCAAGAACGCCACCCTCTCCATCTTCGCCGGCGGCGACGAGCCCACCGTCCGCCGGCTCACCCCTATCTTCTCCCTCCTCGGCAAAGTCAACTACATGGGCGGGCCAGGCAAAGGCCAATTCGCGAAGCTCGCGAACCAAATCACCATCGCTTCGACGATGGTCGGCTTGGTGGAGGGATTGATTTATGCCCACAAAGCCGGCCTCGATTTATCCCTATATCTCGACGCAATTTCCACCGGAGCGGCCGGTTCCAAATTGCTTGACGTGCACGGAAGCAAGATATTGAAGAGGGACTTCGAGGCCGGATTCTTCGTCAGTCACTTCGTGAAGGATTTGGGAATTTGTTTGAAGGAATGTCAGAACATGGGTCTTGCTTTGCCTGGACTGGCTCTTGCCCAGCAGCTCTATCTTTCTCTGAAAGCTCATGGAGAAGGCGATTTGGGCACCCAAGCGCTCATTCTGGCTCTCGAGCGGCTCAACAATGTGTCACTGGAGTCTGCTGCTTCTTCGGCCGGGCAGGCTTAGATGCAAACCGGTAAAACTTGCATCTTGATTGGAGAATTTGGACTTACAGTGTGTACTTTTTTTGTTTGTTAAAACATGTTTTGACTGGTGGGGATTGTATGGATCGAAGTTTCCTTTGATGAACAAGATAATCTTCCTGAAAATACTGTCTTGCATCTTATTGGGATCTTGCAATGATGCTAAATTTGGTCTAGACTTACTGATGTTTAAAGAGAGTTTTGGCCCTTTTGGGGAACTAGAACCAGAAGGGCACGTTTTGTTTTGAAGGTGAAATTGCAGCCAATCGGGCACTGCTGCTGATATGGCTGCACTTTCCCCTTCCTCCTGGCAGCGTGACAAGGCATCAGCTGCTGCATTTTCCTTTCCTCTCCTGAACTGAATTACGCAGTCCACTGCCATGAGTTTGGTCATACTTTTTTTTCTGTAGTTGGGTGTGTAATCTCTGCTGCATTAAGAACTTCAGGCTTTCATGATCTGTCCGGATAATAAACCTTCCTCCTTCCAAGTAGTGTCGCCACTTCTCTACTGCCATGAGGACTGCCATCAATTCTTTCTCATAAATACTGATGCCTTGGTGTCTTGGGGCTAGGGATTGGCTTAGGAAAGCTAGAGGCCTGCCTTCCCGTGAAAGAACTGCCCTTATACCATAGTTGCTAGCATCGGTCTCTAGCACGAATGGTCTACTGAAGTTAGGTAGACCATGTACGAGCACTTCACTAAGTGCTTTCTTCAGCTACTCAAAGGCCTCCTCAGCCTTGGGGTTCCACTTGAAGCCTTCTTTTTTCAATAACTCCGTTAAGGGCTTGCTGATCAGGCCGTAGTTCTTCACAAACCTCTAGTAGTAACCGGTGAGCCCTAAGAACCCTCTTAGTGCCTTGATACAGGTGGGTTTAGGCCACGCTACCACAACCTCAATTTTCTTGGGATCAGTGTCCACCCCAGCTCTTGAAATCACATGTCCCAGATATTCCACCTATTTTTGTGCAAAAACGCACTTGATTGCTTGATGTACAATTGGTTGAATCTCAAGATCTCAAATGTAGCCCTAAGATGGTTTATGTGTTGATCAAATGAAGGGCTATAGACTAGGATATTGTCAAAGAAGACCAACACAAATTTTCTGAGGTAGGGTTCAAAAAATTGGTTCATGAGTGCTTGGAATGTGGCTGGGGCATTGGTTAGGCCAAATGACATAATGGTGAATTCAAAATGGCCATGGTGGGTCTTGAAAGCTGTTTTGGGTATATCTTTTGGATCCATCCTAATTTGATGGTATCCTAATCTTAGTTAGGTCCACTTTAGAGAATATAGATGTGTTCTTGAGCTCATCTAAAATGTCCTCAATGATTGGTATTGAGAATTTCTCCTTGATGGTAATGGCATTGAGTTGCCGATAATCGATACAAGAACGCCATGTACCATCTTTCCTTTTCACCGAAAGGACGGGTGAAGCAAATGGGCTATGGCTAGGTCTGATGATATCTTGGTTCAACATTTCTTTCACAAGTTTTTCAATCTTAGATTTGAGCTTAGGAGGGTAACGGTAGGATCTAATGTTCACTAGTTCAACATTAGGTTGAAGGGGTATTGTGTTGTCTAGGGATCTTTTAGGCGGTAGGTTCTTAGGTTTTATGAAGAGGTCTTGGTATTCAACCAATAATGCATCAAGACAAGCCAATTCATGTACCTGCTAGGTGATAGCAGATGGTGGACTCCCATGTGTAGGACCCCCTTCACTCCCTTTGTCTAGTTGCTTCAATGGAAAATAGCTGAGCTACTTGGGACACCTTCCTTCTTATTAGTTGCTGTAATTTCTTCCCCTTGATCATCTTACATGTTCCCAATTCGATATTCCCCTGTAGTACCACTCTCCTTCCTTATCCAAGGTCACCTTTATTTTGTTGAAATCAAAACTGATTGAACTAACTCCCCTCATCCAATCAACCCCAAACACAATGTGACACCCTCCCAACTTCAATAGCCTCAAAATCTGCTTGGTACTCTTCCCCTTGTATTTCCCAGCAAAATCCCAAACATGCAGATTTGCTGATCATTCTGCTTCCATTGGCTACTGTCACTGACAGTGGCTGTGTGCTGGCCAAAGGCCACTTCATCCTTTTGGTTGTACCCTTATCGATGAAACTGTGGGTACTTCCACTGTTTATCAAGACTGTGAGAGGGTTGTCCTGTGCCTTCCTATCTACTTTGATAATTTTACTACTGGCCTTTCCTTTGATTGCATGTAAGGAAATAGCTCCCTTCCCTTCTTCTTCCTCTTCTTCTATCACGACCATCTCCTATTCTTCTTCCTCTTCTTCTCCCTATAGTAGAAGCAACTGCTTCTTGTATTGGTGCGTGATGGTGTATATATCCCCACATTTAAAACATAATCCCGCAGCCCTCCTTTGCTCAATGAACTTGTTCCTCTGTGGTAAACTCGGATTATGTACTGAATTTGCCATATACCTCACCTCAATTCCTCCTTTGAAATTCTCCTTGTTCTACATCCTTCCTCTTGATAGTGCCATTCCTGGGTTAACCCCTCTCATTTGGCCCCTTTGTTTCTTCATCAATGCTTCTACCCCTAATTCTTGTAGCAAAGCATCCTCTGTTGCTTCTTGCACCGATCTAGGCCTCATCATTTTTACCATGGATCTGAGATCATCGTTCAATCCATTGATAAAACTTGATACAAAATACTTCTCATTCATATAGGGATTTATGTTAAGCATGAGTGATTTCAGCTCTTCAAATTGAAGTTGGTACTCATGTACAGTCCCCATTTGTGTCTACTGTTCTTTGCCTTCCAAATCTCTCACAAATTCCCTTAGCAAACTCCTCCTCACTCTTGCCTATCCTTGGAACCAGACGTCGCCTACGTCATTCAGATATATTGCTGCCAGAGTAACCTTCTGGTCATCAGCCACTTGATGAATATTGAATAGCTTCTCGCACCTCCTAATCCACCACACCAGTAATTCTAACTTAGGAATTGGGAAATTCGAATGATCGGAATTCACCGGAGCCTCAACCCTTCTGCCTGACACATTATCTCCAGTAGCTACCGGATCCGTTCCCAATTCCATGGATTCGACTCCTCCATGACTCGTACCAATACCTGGTAGTATGGGATCCAATCTCTCGAGGCGGAAAATCTAGGGATAGCCTTGCTAGTGCCTGGTTAGCGAACATCATCGCGAATTGTTGCATCTGATCTCGCACCATGTTGCTATGCTCTTGCATCTTTTCCCTAATCTGGTCTCGCATCTCCCCTTGCAACCGATCTAAGACGACTTCTAACTTCCTGTCAACGGCAACTCTGATTATATCTTCCATTCTATACCTCCATCATCGTTGCAGTTACTTGTTGTAACTGCATCTTCATCTGTTTCATCCGCATGCCATCGATCATTGCTCAAGATCATCGGAATTCATTGGCTAGGACTCTACTCAGATACCAATTTGTCAAACTTCCGATCTGACAAGGGAGAATTCTTGGTGCTCTGAGAAGAAGGAATAGAGAATTTAGGGGGAAAGAGGGGGTAAGAGAGAATTCAGAAATGAGAGGGAAGAGAGTTTGGAGGGAAACTAATTTCTAATTCAATCATCGTGTGGAATTAGGCGCAGATCAGTGTAATATATACTGATCTATGTCCAAATTTGGGCGCCAAAAATGGTTAGCCCTTAGTCCACTTGGCCTTTACACCTGTCACGTGCATGCTGGAACATTCCTCCAACTATGCCCGAACGCAACTTATTTTCTAACAAAGCCAACAATATCTAACTAGGCCAAACAGCCCACTAAACAGCATACTAATGTAACACAAGAACACCTAAAAATTCAACCAAATATATAATTCAGGGTACCCTCTTTAGAGTTGATTTATTCTCCTATTCTTAGTCCCTTCCAAGCCAGCCATGGAATTGAAGTTTTTATTTTCTATTTTTACCTTTTTGAGATCTATCGGTGCTGCAGAAGTCGTTAAAAAATGGATCATGACTAATTTAGAGCCCTCTTCATGCGAACTTTGCCAACTAAATTGTGAACATTTTTGGTTACTTTTTTGAACAAGAGTTTCACACTTGGGTGTAATAAAAAATAAATTGTCTTTGGGGAGTTCAGGATGCTGAAATCACAATTTAGTCCTGGGCCTGGCAAGTTATGAATGCCTTGTTGAATGATGTAAAGTTTGTCTGTTGTTATGCTGAATTCTTCATTCAGACAGTGGATGTTATGATCTTCACACTTTGCAGTTGGAGCATTATGTTTGTTATTCAATACGCTGAGTTACTGTAGTAGCCTAGCAGAATATACTGGAGTTTAACTAGGCATTAGTCGATCAAGATTTACCATCTCTATGTGTAGTTATTGGTATTTTAGGGTAACTGTTGCACAGGTATACATGAAATATGTATTGTGAATAATATTTTACTTGTTTTATCTGTCCATTGTCGTGCAGCAGTTGCCTTTTCTTCTGAGCTCTGTTTTTTTTTTTTTTGGCATATACAATGTTATCTGACATGTTTTATCAGTTTATTTGAGCCTAGGAGTGAGTGTTCGGTCGGTTTGATTACCGAATCGATCAAATTACTTAAACTGAATAAACTAAACTTGTGTAAAAAATCAAACCATACTGATTGAATAGATTCTCAAATCAAACAAATTAAAAAAATTAAAAAAAAAAAAAAACCTGACTGAAAAAAAAAAAGAGAAAAAACTAGAGACAACCAAAAAGAAAACTGAACCGAAAAATTGAAAAAACAAAGTGTAAAAACGATATTGTTTTTGATATTTTAGTTGGTTTGATTATATTAGTTTTTTTCAATACATAGATCGAGTAGCACTGAAATAATTGAAATTGTTAAATTTGAAAGTCAAATCAAATCGACTTATAATTTGAACCAAATTGAATTGAACGATTTTGGCCGATTTGATTAGATTAGTTTGGTTTAATAGAAATGTTAGCTCACCTCAGTAGCTGTTGGTATATACCTTGTAATGACCATAATTAGGCTAATATGGTCTGGAATTGTGCACAAGGATGTTATGTTACAAAAGGTGAGAGAGTATTCTGTTTCAGGTGGAGCTGCCTGGTTGATGATGTTCATGACTTCTTTGCATCAGTTCATTTTATTGCTGCAATGTTGAATGCTGCTAGTTTGCAAAGTTCAATTCATATTTCATGTAACAGAGAATTGACACTGCTGTGGTTTAAGGAGACTCAATTTCTTTTCCTTGCTTTTGTTGCAAGTGTGAGACTTTCACCCTGTTCTGTGTTGGATTTTGGGTCCATCACACCTATAAGAACAATTGGTTTTGACATGTGGGTGGGAAGCACCAGAAAGTTAAAAAAAAAAAATCAAATTTATATTTTTTTTCTTACATTTTTATTATTATTATTTTTTTGTGTGTGGTCATTCAAATTTTTGATTGTTTCGATTATATCTATAGACTTGTATTTTCAAATTAAGTTAATTCTAATAAATTTTTTTTCGTACGATAATTTAAACTTTTTATTGTTTCAATTATACTTTTAGATTTATATTTTTTTAGTTAATTTAACTCTTATATTTTAATATAGACAGATTATGACTTGTTTTTCGTTATTTTACTTTATTTTATTTTTTTATATATAAAAATATAAGAGTTAAATTGACTCAAGAATGTAAATTCATGGATATAGTTTTGAAATAATAAAAATTTTAAGTTGTTATATGAAAAAAATCAAAATATAATAATTAAATTAACTCAAAAATTAAGTTTAATTGTGTAATTAAAAAAATGAAAAATTTGAGTAATTATACCAAAAAAATCATGAAAATATAAGGATAAAAATATGAATTTGACCTAAAAATTAAAAAAGAGCCATAAACATCAGTCACCCTTTAAGAAAAATCAAATGATTATCATGTATTTTAGATAATTTTGTATCTTGTCTTTTGTAAATTTTAGTTATTCAAGTGCAAATTTTATTATTATTATTATTATTATTATTATTATTATTGTCTATCATGAGGTTTAAGTATAATTGTTGCATTGTTATACTTTAGTATTATCAATCTCTTTTTAACTGGTTAAACTCAAATTATCATACAAAACCACATTACATACCAGAATTAGAAAAACAACTCAGGCTTTATTAACGAAGTTTACCTGTTAATAAAGGACCTCGGTTTTGGATGGAATTACGATTTTATCGGATAAATAGCGCCAGACATAACAGACAGGAGGAGGCATGAGGCTGCCGCTGCTGCTTCAACTCCGTTCGCTCAACTCCAAGCCCCACTTCTACTCCTCAACTCTCCTCTCCGCCGGTCTCCGCCGCTTCATGGCCGCCGCCGCAGAGCAGGTGTCTCCGTCGACCACCCGTCTGGGCTGGATCGGCACCGGCGTGATGGGCCGGTCCATGTGCGGCCACCTGATCAAGGCCGGCTACACCCTCACCATCTTCACTCGTACCGCGTCCAAGGCCCAGGGCCTTATCGACGCCGGCGCCCACTGGGCCCCCTCCCCTCTCGCCGTCGCCGCCCAATCCGACGTTGTCTTCTCCATCGTCGGCTACCCCTCCGACGTCCGCCACGTCCTCCTCCACCCCTCCTCCGGCGCCCTCGCCGGCCTCAGCCCCGGCGGCGTCCTCGTCGACATGACCACCTCCGACCCCTCCCTCGCCTCCGAAATCTCCGCCGCCGCCGCCTCCAAGTCCTGCTCCTCCATCGACGCCCCCGTCTCCGGCGGCGACCGCGGCGCCAAGAACGCCACCCTCTCCATCTTCGCCGGCGGCGACGAGCCCACCGTCCGCCGGCTCACCCCCATCTTCTCCCTCCTCGGCAAAGTCAACTACATGGGCGGGCCAGGCAAAGGCCAATTCGCGAAGCTCGCGAACCAAATCACCATCGCCTCGACGATGGTCGGCTTGGTGGAGGGATTGATTTATGCCCACAAAGCCGGCCTCGATTTATCCCTATATCTCGACGCAATTTCCACCGGAGCGGCCGGTTCCAAATCGCTTGACCTGTACGGAAGCAGGATATTGAAGAGGGACTTCGAGGCCGGATTCTTCGTCAATCACTTCGTGAAGGATTTGGGAATTTGTTTGAAGGAATGTCAGAACATGGGTCTTGCTTTGCCTGGACTGGCTCTTGCCCAGCAGCTCTATCTTTCTCTGAAAGCTCATGGAGAAGGCGATTTGGGCACCCAAGCGCTCATTCTGGCTCTCGAGCGGCTCAACAATGTGTCACTGGAGTCTGCTGCTTCTTCGGCCGGGCAGGCTTAGATGCAAACCGGTAAAACTTGCATCTTGATTGGAGAATTTGGACTTACAGTGTGTACTTTTTTTGTTTGTTAAAACATGTTTTGACTGGTGGGATTGTATGGATCGAAGTTTCCTTTGATGAACAAGATAATCTTCCTGAAAATACTGTCTTGCATCTTATTGGGATCTTGCAATGATGCTAAATTTGGTCTAGACTTACTGATGTTTAAAGAGAGTTTTGGCCCTTTGGGGGACTAGAACCAGAAGGGCACGTTTTGTTTTGAAGTTGAAATTGAAAAGGGTATCATATTCTTGAAAGTTCTCTCTCTCTTTTCTTTTCCTTGGCTGGACTTTGGATCATGCAATGCAATATTTATCATACAAAAAGGCGAATGTTACTGTAGAAATAAATTGGGATGGTTAAAACCATTCCTTATCGCCAGGCGAATACGTGTTGAGAACTACCAAGTAGCTAACATCTTGACTGTACCAGCAGATCAGATTGTTACCTTATTTGCATTGCATTGTATTACTACTACTACTACCACTAGTGGTGGAAGAACGGATGTATTCTTCTGCCTAACCGCAGCTGTTTGAGAAAAACATCCTCAATCCCTCACTTTTATTCGTCTTGTCTAATGAGAAAATGGAATAGTTCACTAGTAACAATACACCTTTCAGACCCAGGGAAACAAAAAAAAAAAAAAAACCAAACAGGCAACAGCTCGATGCATGAACCTTAAATAAAGGGTTTGCTAGCACCATGTCTTTGAAGGAGAAAATATACAATGACTAAAACATTCAAAACCCCCTTTACCAGAAGTACACTTTGTTAGGATTCCTCAACCTCCAGATACTGGGAGTTTGAGGCGGCGAGGAGGGCAGCCCCGATGCCTGAACCGTCGTTGGAATGCACGATGACAACAGATTCGGATGCGTCGCCCATCAACTCCTTGAGGGTGCTCTCCATGGCATTTCTGAACTTCGTGTAGTGCTCAAAAAGCCCACCGTCCAAGGCTATCACTGACCTCTGCTTCTCCCCGGGCTTCACTGTGTCTTTACCCAGTTTCTTGAGGATGCCTAAAATCCCAGCTGCCGCAAGACGGGCTCCGCGAACAGCGACGATGTCACAGAGCTCAACCACTAGTTTTCTTGTTTTTAGGGAAGTGTTAGATATCTAAACAAGAATTGAAACAAATCAGGAATTTACCCAAAAAATTCCAGACCCCTTTGATGGCATAATTTACATTGATTGCTACTGCCTATAGTTGCATTTGAGTTAAGTATGCAATTCACCAAATAGATGATAGAAAAGATGGAAGAGAGATCCAAGTCTTCCAAAATAAATTGGATTTAGAATTTAACACTGATATATAAGAGAGAGATGAAATCTTGTACCTCCAGGACATCCTTTAACTTGCTTCCAATGACTTTGAGATCAGAAGATGCGTCGTGATGCATTGCAGACATATCAGGGGTCCTACACATGTTACCATAAATTTTCTAGTCTTTATACATTTCAATGAGTCATAAGGGTCTTATAAAAGAGAAGGCCATAGATAAAAATGATTGGTGAGCTTATTCATGTAGTTGATCCCTAGTATGAAAGAAGGCTTGACACCTCGTTATACATTTCAATGGAAGTGGCTTGTGTTTATGCAGACCACATAAACAGCAATAATAAATCAAATATATATATTTGTGGAGACATTACAAGGATTGTGGCTCACCTTAATATAAATGGAATTTTAAGCTTTGGGGGCACAGCATCACCAAAAATGGCAGCCTCTTCAGCAATCCTGCACAGAACTTTGCGTAAAATTTCTCCCAAGTACATGCCAGAAATCATCTTCTCGTAAATCTGTCCAAGTCAGTCAAGAATATGAAATCAGACACTGTTTGTTGCGTTGATGTAAAAAGATAAACATACTGACACCACAAAACAGCAACCTGTTCACCGGGGTTCAAGCTCTCAGCATCCATTGCTTGATCATATTCTGTAAGTGGGAGATGAGATGAACGGAAGTTGCCCCATTCCATGTTGATGACCTTGAAGAATAAGGCGAGAACACATCATCAAATCACAGCATAACATGTACTCCAGACACAGTTGACACTCAACATCATGAACATATCTACCCATATAAAATAGGATGGTACGACAGCACATATCAAATCTTTATCCCACTATGGGATGGCTACATTTCTAGATTGTTAGTTATTTCCATCTACGACTTTATATTCTACAAGGCCTTTATTTCCCATTCTTAAATAAGATGGTGAGATATATAAATAATTGGAGGTCTATATAAAGATTGACTCATATTTGACTATAAAGAAATTTAGAAATGCTAACCATTTCTCCTGATTTGGGCAGAAGACCCTGCCATTTTGGAATTGCATGCACCCGCTCCACATACGCTGCATTGGTTCCAGTACCCAAAATCACAGCAGCAATGACATCTGGGTTGTCATATCTGCCTCCTGCTAGTGTTCCAATGGTATCATTGACCTGCACCGGTTCAACCGACTCAACAAGTTAAGGAATTGTAGTCTGATGAGAAACGGATTAAGGTTATGTTAGGGACAGATTTTGGAGGAAAGAAAAATAAAATTACATTCCTTCTAATAAGAAGATTTATATTCCTTTTTATTTTTCTTTCTACATATCCTTGTTCCAAACATATAGCACAAGCAAACTCTAAGTCACCAATCTCACACAGAGGACTGCAGTGGAGATCCTGCGAGGAGAAGCAACAACTTACCAGAGCAGCCACACGCAGATCAAGACCTACACTTTCCATGGCTCTTGTCAACTCCCCCACAACGTCTTGTCCAACCTATTATAAATCTCGCCACAAAAAAGAATTGAAAATCAAAACAAAGAAATGAACATTAGAGGAAAACACATGGACAGTGTTAAGAAGCAGGTCACTGAAATGCATGACAGCACAAGTCACAATACCATTTTCATTGATTTATATAATAAAAACATAGCACGTAGACAAACAAGAATTATGTACTAGAAAAATGTAGTTAAGAACCAAGCATATTTATTTCTTGCAATAAACATACGCTTCTAAATAGGGAACAGTAAATTCACAAAATAATTAGGATATTATTTTAGTGGGGTTAAGTGCCTGGCATGGTTTTACTGAAACTGTCAAGAATAAAACCTTGATTTGCTTTTCTTTCAACAAAGCCTTGTCCCAACAACTTGGGAACTGGATACAACCTTGTCTTGCTTTCCAGCTTAATAAAAACCAATAATTCAGTCAAATCACAAGCCAACTAGTCTTTATTATTGCAACATAATTAACTTCAGTCTCCCCATTCTCTTAATGCTGAGAGTTTGATGAAAAGCTCTCACCGCAGATTTGTGGAGGGATGAGGCCATGAGGCCCCAAATCCAAACAATCTAATTTTAAAATTTAAGAGATAAAAAAATAAAAAAATAATTAAGAAATTATGAAATACTAAAAATACGAGGATTTTATTCATTCTTTTCTTTTTATTTGCTTATAAATTTGTATTGGTATTAGTTCGCTTGAATTTTAAAGTTTATTAGAGAAA
The DNA here is from genome assembly GCF_014633365.1 of Diospyros lotus. NCBI lineage: Eukaryota > Viridiplantae > Streptophyta > Magnoliopsida > Ericales > Ebenaceae > Diospyros > Diospyros lotus. The sequence goes on from NC_068344.1 coordinate 36,596,625, forward strand.
TACATAATGGGTTTTAATTTTCTTTTTAGGTTCAATCATAGTTTTAATAATTATATGTTTATTTAACTGATAAAAATATATCCAAGTTCAACCGCATTCTGATCATTGACCCATGAACCTATTCAACACTTGGACTTCATTTTCCAAACATTGGTAATTATGATAGGATGTTTAGTTATTTATTTTGTTTTATTTAGATCTTATATGTTTAATTTCGTCACTTATTTATTTTGTTTGTTAGAGTAATTATCTTTTAATTAGGATTCCAACCAATAAATAATTTTTTTGTTAGATTAACATGATTTTCTTTTTGTTTTTTAAGTAACTAGCATCGGTTTTATGGTTTTTACTAAAGTAGTATCGGATGGTATCTGAGACTCAATAGAGAGACCCCACTAAGTAGCATCGGTTTTTTCCTTTGCCCATACAGTAAAGGGCAAGGAAAAGCAAACCCGCTCGTGTAACTAGCGGGTTTGCCTTTCCTATGCCATACACTTGGCATGCTTTGCTAAGTGCTAACAAAGAGGAGCTGCTGAGACCTACCAATTAGACTGGCGTGTCTCTTGGCCCAGGCTTAGATAACATTCGGTGCTACTTTGTTAAAAATCTCAAATCTGATGCTGGGTGCATAAAAAAACAATAATGTTAATGAAAAACTCTTATAAATAGAGCATATTATGCAATTAGAGATGACACTTTTGATTGATATTGAATACAATTGATGATTCCCTCTCTCTCACTCTCGGGTCTTTCTTAAGCTTCTTATCTTTTCTTTCTTCCCCTAATTTCTTCTCCTCCTCTTCAATATTCTATAACTATTCCGTATCAGAGGGTGTCTCCCTTCTAACCAAGTCTTATTACACATGAGCAAACCATACTTTGCCAATTCTCCCTCAATTTATCTACAATAGATTTTACATCTAGCATCTCAGTGCATAAGGACTCTAGAGCAAGTAGTTCAAAAGGTGAACTAGATGTGAAAGGAGACTTAAAATCGTAAGGGTACACACTCACATGTATATGCAAGTGAGCGGATCGAAAAAGAACACCTCACTTCACAGTTGGATGGGGCCAAGTGGTGGGTTGTATAGCCAAAAAGACCAAAGAAAAAGGAGATTTATCAAGAAAGGATGTTTAGATCCACTACATGGGTGGGGGGAGGGGGGAAGGTGTCCCCAGTGCCTGAGACTGCCCACTTTGCAAGGGTTGGGAAAGCAGGGAGCTTCATGCACCAAGGATACCCTTTTTTTTTTTTAATGTAGCGATCTGCTTATCCTTTCTTAATGAATAGATCTGCTACATAATTCGAAAAATAGATACATTGACAACTTTTACTTCATTCAAGTAGAGTCAAAGTAATGTATAAAACAAGAGTATTTCTCATAGTTCTCTAATATGCTAAAATAGGGAAAGACTAGCATGAACCACTGTAAAGAATTAACTCATATTCAAAACAAGTTCAATAAGGAGATTGAAGAAATGTATATAGAAGTTATCAAGGATCAGGTGTTTTACATAAATGGAAGAGAATCAAAGAATGTCTTAGCATACCATATGGAAGGGGAGAAAAGTAATAGTAGTTCAAAGAAAACAAGTTTAAGTGCTTGCTTTGACCAGAATTATCTAAACTTTCTGTAAAACAACTTGCTATCAGATTATTCAGATTGTTGCTGTCTATTTTATTTGGAATTGCACCTTAGAACTAAACTTGACTTATAGATGAAAAAGGTAAATTAAATTCATGAAGACAAAAATAAGAGTAAAAGTAATGAGATTAACCGCATCTTCAATAGAGAAGCCTTTGGTCCATTTAATAAGACTTCCTGATGCAATTGATGACTGCCTGACAGGGAATGAGAAGGTGAAACCTAGCTCTCTTTGCCTACCAGGCGGAGGATAGAAATCTCCAGCTTCCGTATCAACAAATTTCTTGAGTGCTTCGGCAATAAAACCAAATAATGCCTGAAATCACCTAGTTCAAAATGATGAGAAACAGAAACAAATAATGAGAGCTAAAGAATGCAGTGCTGGCAGAACAGATACTCACATCTGAAGACCCCACCATCAAATGAGGAGGGATAGAAACTTCTTCACATTCTTGTTTAACAGGCTTGTCTTTCCCACTCAACAGTACACGCAGGACACGGAAATTTGTGCCACCAAGATCCAATGCGTAAAACAAACCTTTCTCATCTCTAGAAAAGAAAAATACAAAAGTAATTACCGTGTTTGCCTGAACTCTCTTTATCAGTACAAGAAATCATGAAACTATAAGTACAACAACAAGGATCAAAACATTCCATGATCATAGAGTTATCCTCAAGGCAACGTACAACAATGAATTTTAGACCACCCTTAATCCATGGGAAGGCAAGTTTCATAATTGAATTCAAGTATAATATAAGAACTGGACGTGTTCTAGGAGTTGGTTATTCTTACCCATCTAAAAGGAATCCATTCATCCACATCCAATGGACCAAAAGAAAGTTGCTCCCAAGGTACTAATTTATCCCATTCACCAAGCCAAGTGCAAAAGAGTGGAAACCATAAAGGAAAAACAGAATATTTATCATAACGTTTAACAATTTGCATAATCAAGGATTTATCAATATCCATCGAGAACGTGAAACCTTTGATTTCACCCAACTCAAACTATGATTAAATTAAAACAAAGACAAGTCTTTGAAGGTTCTTAATGAGAGAAGAGGCCATTTCTTCAATCCAACCACACTAGATCAGATCAGTAAGCTAATATACACATCAAATTCGCAGCTTTAATATCCAAGTCGATTAATCGAACAGTTGAAACGCACCCTGTAGGGAGACTGTCGACGAAGCTAATGATCATCTTGAGCTTGCTGCCGCCTTCGGAGGCGAGGCCTGCGTGCATCTCGACGGCCATGGCGTCGGCGACCTGCCTCAGCTTCCCAATAGGGGTCCCACACTGCTCCTCCAGCTCCCTCAGTATCGCCACCGCCTTCGCCCACCTCCCCGAGCTTCTCATGCGGTGGCGCACCACCAGCGTAGCCGCCGCGCACGCCGCCGCCGCCAACACCGCCGCCGCGCACACAGTTACCTTCCCCATGACTAAAAACCCACTCGAATCTCGCTCCCCCCTTCGATTCTGTCTCTTGATTATTGAAAAAGCCCTGGTGAGAAAGTGGGGCGACTGAATATTTTGACAGAGAGACAAAATGGAGGAGTTTTCTCGGGAAACTGAAGGAAAGCAACAACATTAAAAAGAGGGCCTTCTGCCTTTTTTTTTTGGGTCACTCTTTCGATCTTATCTCCACCACCCATCTGTCTGTATCTATGAAATCAGCCATTGCCAAGGCAAATTCGATTTGATCTTTGCTTTGGCTCCATTAATTTTGATTTCCTTTATACATATAGGATTTGGAAAGAATTACCGAACCACGGCGCGGCCACCCTTTTCATTACAGCCCACCGTCTCCAAGTCCAAGCCTTTGTTTTCCCGTCATCAATTGCTTCAAATAGAAATTTCCATTTTGTGTATTTCTTCTTTGGTTATAATATCATTATTATTATTATCTAAAAAGAAAACTCATAATTTTAGTTCGTTATTATTGTTAGGCTTTGATTTATATTTTTGAATTAATTTAATATCAATATTTTTATATATAAAAAAATAAAATACTAAATTATATGTCATACTCTATTTATATCAAAATATAAAAATTAAATTAATTTAAAAAAATAAATTCAGAAATATAACTAAAATGATGAAAAGTTTGAATTGCAATAAAAAAAAGAGTTAAAATATAAAAAATAAATTAATTTAAAAATACAGATATATTTATATACTAAGATAAAATATCATTACAAATATCAAAATTAATTGTCTCAATAAGATCTTCAATCAAACAAATACAACGGTTTCATCTTGTAATTGACTTTGACTTCAAATTTTCACAGTCAGCACCCACTCAGCTTCCAAAGTCTATCTTTATTAATATTCAACTGAGTCTCTGTTGCTTTACTCAATCAATTTTCTTTTTAAAGAATAATATTCACTTAGCCACCATACTACGCAAATAATTAAATAAATTGTATCACCACGTGACTTGTTATTTAATTATATTTTTAATATTTTATAACTGGTAATCGAACAACATAATTTTTAAATAAGACTGATAAACTAAAATTTATGTAATCAATAATAAAATAAATTTTTGATATATAATATATTTTTTTAAGTACATAAAACATTAAAACACCAAACTAAACTAAGCTACACAAAAGTTTCCCCAAAATAATTAGCTCCTAAAGAATTTATAGAAGCGTGACAGTGCCTATTATTTTGTGGCAGAATAGTGATTGAAAAACTTAAGTGGTTTCTTGAACTTAAATAAAAAGTGAAATTTGGATTAAATTAAATATTAGATGTTAAATTTAATGAATAAATACTAACAATTAAAATTATTATTGCTCAAATACAATAATAAATTTCTTCGTGCGGGAAAGTGTCTTGATCAGAGTTGGCAAATGACCTACAATAAAGAAACTGGTTAGGAGCGCAATTGAGTCTTACATTGCAAACTCTCTAATACTTAAGTCTCTTGGATGAAGTATATAAAACTAATAAAGTTGTAATTTTCTATAGAGTTGTGAGCATACCATTATTAGATAAAGAGTCTTTTATTTATGGAGGGAGGAGACTAATAGGTAGAGGGAGATCCACAATCTTCAACGAGCATTTCAGGCTCTTTTTCATATTTGTAAGCAATGATATCAGAGATATGCAAGAGTCTTCTAAATAATAGTGACCCAGTAATGCATGAATTCTCGAAATGGTCTCTCAATTACCTCAAAAGAGGCCCTAGGGTGAGATCACTTGGTCTTAGTCATTTGATCTTGATTACTCGGCCAGCGTTCTTGGTCTCAATTATTTGATGAATTCATGTATCTTTAGCTTGTTTATGTGAATTTCCTCTTCCAATAGACTTTTAGATCTCTTTCTTAGGGTTTGAACTTATCTTTGGCATGATCCCACTTTCTTGGACATAACAAAAATAAATTTGAGAACCACTAAATTTTTTAAATTTTGCCTTTTGTAGCCATGTGAATGTCAATGATTTCAAAATAGGAGAGACAAATGCCCGCAAAATTAGGTTTAAGTCGGCCGGCCTTATCACATAAGGATTGGGTCGGTCCACTATACCTTCGGCTTCCTGGGGTCTCTGCCCCAAATTTGAATTGTGAAAACTGAAAAGAGGACTGGGACCTGCCCTGAAAGTGGCAGTTCCCATTTATGTTCTTTGCGGAATAAGAACAAGTTGCACAGACAAAACCCTATTGCAGAGCCTCAATCTCATGCTCTGTACCCATCAAACTTAATCTCAAATCCCATCTCTCACTGTTGATTGGGACATCTCATTTCATATTCAAGAGAAATGCCAAGTCCCGTTTGGTAGGGTTCTAAAACTTCCTAATTCCAAAACCAACTTACTTTGAGTCCTAATTTGATTGATTGGTTCCAAGAGTCTGTTCTTGGAAATCAATCTCAAGGAATATGAGCAAACAGATATTTTCTTTGAAATTAAAATTCATTTCCATGTGAAATGAAAACCAAGATGTTTTCAAGATTCCTGGGTCCGAAAACACACACACACACCCTCGAAAAGAAAATTAAAAGTAGTGTACAAATATGACATTCTCTTCTCGTTCCCAAAGAGAGAACCCAGTGGGACACCCTTTCGTAGGGACTTCACAATGTAGAAAATCTTGTCCAAGAGGCCCATCTCAACCTTCAACTTGTAGGCATATTATTTATATTTGAGCTTTATACATAGACCCTTCAGAATAGCAAAACCCCCGGGTACATGGCAGAAATCATCTACGAAGTTCAAAGATTTCCCATCTGATAATTTTTGGGCACAGGAACTAGATGTACAGAAATCACCAGTGCTAGAAACCAAAACCACCAGTGCGTAAAGAATGATTGGTGGTAGAGACCAGAGTCAATAAAACGTACCGAAACTATCCACCAAGTTCTGCGGCAGTTGGAATCACAGGCACCAGAAAATTCCCAAATTGAGAATCAAAGACCTTGAAGTTTCCCATGCAACCGTCCTGTTGTGCCTGCGCTACTGCACTATGCTTGGCCTGCTGAATCTTGAGATGCATGCTCGTTTGAAGTGCATGAACCTGCATATCAAGTAACAGTAAAGAGGTGCAGTTTGAAAAATTACTAATCGAGTCCATAAGTTTGAAGGACTAAAAACCAAGGTGGTTCTGCATACGGTTGACAATGCTGGAACTTCATCTTTCTTTGTTGCAGACAAGGAATTATTCCTGTTTGCAGAGAGTTAAACGTTAGTAGCAGGTTCATTCAGAGTATAGAATGCAATACAGAAGGGTTAACCTTTAAAATTGTACAAAGATCAATACAAAAGACATGACCAAGAGTTAATACAAATAAGAACACCAACTCAGTTTGACATATTTTATCCCTATCACCAAGGCTCCCTATGTTTCATTTATGTCAAAAGCATGAAAAATTGTTTCACTTTTGGAAGATATTTGCCAAAAGAAATGGGGATAAAAAGAATTCTTTTTACAAAAAATAAACACTTTCTCGGTAAAATATTTTACATTGAAATACTTTTTTTGCATAGGAAATATTTTTCCACTTGAAATTTGAAAGATATTTATCATTGTTTAGTACAGGAAAAACAATGTTTCTTTTGAGAGCCAAAAATGAACAAAGAACCATGGAAGGGGGCAAAACTGAACAAGAAAAATTCAATTGTCTACATGCAGGCATAAATCATCTACGAATTGCACAAAAGGAGGACTAAGAGCAACCAAATTGAGGGCCAATTTGGTGTCCAACAGTGGTTTACACCAAAAATTTTAACACCATTTCGGTGTTGTCTCCAATGTATAACACTAAATTGGTGTGAAAGAGAATCTTTAAAGAATATTCTATAGATAAATATTTAATAAATATTAATTAATTAATTTAACTTAGTATTATATTATTGAATTTTTGCATTAAGAATATTTTCTTTCTATTAAGTAATTATTAAAATAAAAAAATTCATATACATAAACAAAAATAGTTCATTTTATAATAATATGGTATTTATAAAATATATTCAATATTATACTCATTTTATAGACTTAATAAAATATTTTCATTGGTATATATTTTTTATAACAATTTAATTTATATTTCTAATTATTAATCAAAATATACAAATATAATAAAAGTGATAAAGGATATAAAGGGAATAAGTTGTTTTGAAGTTATACAAAGAGGGGTAAAATTGAAAATAAAATGAAAAAAAAAATTTGGTGTTGATGAATAGTATAACACCAAATTTGGTGTTATACTATTCACTCAACACCAAATTTGGTGATTGAAAATTGTGCCCAACACCGTTTTGATGTATTCATTGGAGTTCATTTTGCGTCAAATTACAATTGGTGTTGCAATTGGCACATTCATTGGAGGATGCTCTAAGAGAGAAAGGAGGACCCTCTCTCAACCAAGACAATAAGAGCCAGGAATAGATCCTTTGCCACTACGAACTGAACTCTACACTCATTCCAAAGCTCTCAAATTCCTTTTGCGCCAAATGAACCACATGGGCCAAGAATAGTCCAGGGTAACTCGTATATATAATTCTTCTTCTAAAGGGAAAAAAGTATATTTTTAAGCTTTTAGACAATCATCATTCAACTAATCTCAATCCTCAAATCCTAATAAACCATCAAATAAACTTACCATTGATTTTATGCAAGCCCATTATCAGATGATCCAGTATTAAATTCAATATAAACATAATTCACCCTTGCCAATCGTCACTATTATCACCGTCCATTCTTTTATGATCAAACCTGCTGAATGTGTTCCCCTTTAAAAAAATAAAAATAAAAGAAGAAAAATAACCTTTTATCTAGCCAAAAAAAGCACAATCTTTTTGGGTTAAATCTTTGTTTTTTTTATAGAAAAAGCGTAACTCTGCAACTCAAATTGCACAAGATCCAATAAAACAAAATAAACACAACACTTCGCTTGCAGAAAAAATCAAACGATGTCCTATAAGCATCGAATTAAGCAAAGGACGATGAGAATTACCAATAAAGCTAATCACATGCTCCTTCACCGAGCGTTGAGGAAGCAAAAACATAAAACATAATTCAATACAAATTCGAATACTGACGAATCTACAGAACGGAAAAACAGCAAAGATATGAAGTGAATTGAAGGGTTGATTACCTGCGAAGCGGCGGGGGTTCGATCTTCCTCCTCTTCGGTTCAGTCATCGTTCCCGCGTTTCAGAATTCCTCCACCCTTTTCCCACAGAGCCCTAACCGCAATAGATTGTGAACAAACTCCAAAGGGCCCATGGTTATGTTATACAGGGCCAAGCCCTTCCAAAATTGGGGTCTTCTTTATTTACTAGCCCAATTAGTGAGGCCCAAAGTGAATAGATGGGCCAAAGCCTGTGAGAAACATGCAAATTTAACTGATTTGCATTAATCACTAGGAGGCTTTTTCATTGCTTGTTGGGCTTTGTTTGAGGCCAGTTTAAGAAACTAATGTTTAATTATTATTAACCTAGGTTATATAGGAATGGAAACAAAAAATAAATACCATATGAAATTGAAATAAGGAACTATATTTTTTAAAAAAGTTGAAAATGAAAATGCGAAAAACATGTAAATAAAAAAAATATAAGAGACTTTTTGTAAATATAATTTTTAATATAAAAAAATAATTATTCAATCTAAAAATAGTCATCCCCTATCTCGAATCTCTTTGTGCATGGAAAAACATTTTCAAGATTACGAAAATGGTGCAGAAACTTTTTTGGTATTCCTTAACATTTTAGTATCGAAAACGTCGAAACGACATCCCAAAACATTCTCGTGCATCATAATTATTGACTCACATATCATAATGACCATTGGTAGTGTATTAGTGTTAATTATAATACTATTCCATATAGGGTTACAATAAATATTATAATCTTATCCTATATATTGACGAATAAAGCTTAGCTTCAAAAAGAATCAACACGAAATATAATTTCATGAAATATATATATATATATTATAGAAAAGATAAGAGTCATGTGGCATGAATCAGATAATGCCACATAACCACAGCTTAAATCGTAGGCCACTAAGGCCTATGCATAGGGTCATAGGGCCTCAGGGAAAGAGGGGCCACAAAAAAAATGACTTCATATCATTTGAAATTTTATTTTACAATAATTTTTTATTTAAATTCATCTTCTGTTTATTTTGTTATTTCATTTAGATGAAGAGTTCCTAAATTCTCCAAATTTACATATCATTTTTTAATATTAAATAATGAATATAGTATTCAAAATCACAATTATGTTTTTTGATATTGATAGTTTGAATTTATTGTCATAATTAAACATTTCAAAATAAATTATAAAAGCACCCCTCGATACTAAATTTTATAAAACATGTAATTTTTTTTGCAAATATATGGATAACTTATATCATATTATTAACCATTATTTTTACTGTAGTTTTAGTAAAAAGAAATTTTTAACATTAAAATTAATAAGATCTTATTTACGTTAAACTATGATACAATAAAAATTAAGTAATTTAATTATATTATAAATTAAAAAAATATTTTTTAAAATTAAATATAAAATTTTAATTAATAATTTTACATCTCAAAATTAAAAAAATAAATTTTAATATTTATTTATATTATTAAAAGATCTCTAAAATATTTATTTAAGTTTACAAATATTCCTAACACGTTTTCCAAATTTTGTCACTTTTGACATGTGACATTGTAGACGGCGGCCGACCTGGCGGTGGTCCACCCAGTCGGCGGACACTTGGGATGGGCTAAGAAAGGCAGGCCGGCTGGTGTGGTGGTGGTGGTGGTGTTGACATCCTCCCAATCAATTAATTGCTTCCTCCCTATATTGGCTCTAACCTCTAAAGTTTATACTTAATTATAATTAGTTCATGTTAGGAGTATTCTCACTAGAGACCACTTTTAATTACATATAATTTTATTATTTTTTGGTGTTATATTAATAAAAATAGTTAATATATATGACACCCCTTTAATAATTTAAAAATGTATCATTTAGTTCTTAATATACAAAACGTCAATATTCGATATCTCAATTATTAAAAATTATTATTTTAAAACTTTACTGTGACATAACGTTAGTGTATTGCATGTATAAACTTATCCGTTTTCGTAAGTGACACATTATGTAAATGCCTAGTTAATAGTATTTGAATAGGTTAACCGATTTGTTATATTCTTTCAATAATTAAAAAATATGACATTTGTTTCATAATGTGTAAAATATCAAAATTTTATATCTTAATTATAAAAAATTATTGTTTTAAATTCTTATGCTAAGACACAAAAAAGAATATAAATAAGAGAATGAGAGAACGATTGAATCGGGTTCAACAAAGAGAAATGATTTAAATATTTGTGATTTAGTTTTTATTTTAAAAATTATGGATAATTTGATTTTTTTAAAATTTTAATCTAAAATGTCCCGTAAACATGACTTTTTTATGATATAGTATTTTTTTTTTTTTTACGTATATGCTCTATGTGACTTAGATAATAACTTTGATTAGTCTAAGTAAAGTATGGACTTAAAATAATAATTTTTAATTATTGAGATATAAAATTTTATTTTTTATATATTAAAAATTAAATATTATATTTTTAATTATTAAAAAACATAACAAATCAATGAAATTATTCAAATAATTACCAACTTGGGATGATTGTCCTTGTATTGCTCCTGATGTTTGTGCCTTTAATTATGTTAGAAAAAATAAATTACATGTTAAATTTTATACTTTAATAAGAATGAAAATCGAACTCACAATCTACTAGATTGATATTCATGTATTATTCATCCAACCACTCCATCTATATCCCCCGTGCACGCTGTGTGTGTCAAATAATTACCAACTTATCATTTAGGCAAACTGAATCTGTCACCCAGGGAAACGCTTCCAGGATTGCGTTTAATCCCTTAGACATGGGATTGATTTATCCCAGGCATGAAAGGGCATGCTTCGACGAAAATACCCTTGTTAGGTTTTATACCTTCCAAAAAAGTTGTTTTGGCGTATACTTTCCAAAGTTGTTGTTTTGGAGTGGTCTATAAAGTAAATAGTATTTGAGTAACTAAAGTATTATCACCCATCATATCATATAAGGAATAGAATAAGCTTGTCTCCCCGAACATATTTTGAATAGTAAAAGACGGGTTATAATATATCAGTGCTATCTTGATGAATTACGAATTTGAACTTTCATATCATATAAGGAATAGAATAAGCTTGTCTCCCCGAACATATTTTGAATAGTAAAAGACGGGTTATAATATATCAGTGCTATCTTGATGAATTACGAATTTGAACTTTAATTATTTTGGGATATATCTCGCGATTTATTTTTCTTAATAAAATCAAACAAAAAGAAAATGTAATATCCCGAGAGCCCAGAGAAGTTAGAATATATCGAGGATAGTGTAAGAAAGGAAACAACACCAGCTGGATACCTTTTGGGCTGAATGTTGGCAAAGAACTCCCAAGTTAAGCATGCTTGACCTGGGGTAATCCAGGGATGGGTGACTTCCCTGGGAAGTTCGTGTAGGCCCATCAGGGTAAGTTGTTCCGGTCCTTCCTATCGCTCGATGCGGGATGTTACAGGTGATATCAGAGCCGACCCTTGGCGAAAGCGGTCCGATGAGGGCGGGGAGTGGCGCCGGGGTTCGAGGGCCTGTACAAGGAGCAGCTTTTGGCAGGCTTCTAGGATGGCAGCCCCCAAGGGGAGAAGGTCTGGGACCAGTTGTAAGGTCGCATGACAAGGACGTCATATGCTTAAGAGGGGGAGAATGTAATATCCCGAGAGCCCAGAGAAGTTAGAATATATCGAGAATAGTGTAAGAAAAGAAACAACACTAGTTGGATACCTTTTGGGCTGAATGTTGGCAAAGAACTCCCAAGTTAAACGTGCTTGATCTGGGGTAATCTAGGGATGGGTGACCCCCCTAAGAAGTTCATGTAGACCCATCAAAGTAAGTTGTTCCGATCCTTCCTATCGCTCGATACGAGATGTTACCGAAAAGACATTTCAAGAGGTAGAATAACCTTAAATAATGCCTTCACATACCAAATAGAGTATAATATTATATAATCTCATCACTATTTTATCTGACCATTAACTCAATCCATCACTAAAGGTGACCAAGTGTAATTTTTTATAATAAAAAGTTATTTATATAATATCTCTTTTTATTTATAATTATAATAATAGGTGTTGGTTGTTGGGAGGCATAATACAGAAAAATCCAAGCCCTTGCAATGTCACTAGAAACAGAAATTAATACTTCCAATCAGTCTTCATATGCAAAAGGTAATCAAAGATATTTAAAGGAGTCTCTAAATTTAATTAAATATTAAATTATGGGTAATTCTAACCATAAATACACGAATAATGTGTACTTATTGTATTTTAATATTTAAATAATTTAATTAATTAATTAAATAGTTCAAGACACGATATATTTATTATCAACTAATAAAATAATTTAAATATTAAAAATAAGATAAAATAAATATACCTTATCTTTCATACGATGCATTTATTATTACTTGAGAAAATTATTATTGATGTATTATAGATAAAAGTTCATTTAAAATACTAAAAAGTACAAAAGTTTAAAATAATTTTTCGAGCTAATCCATAAGTCCTGCTTAATGCACAAATTTATTAACTTTGACATCAAAAAATTTTTTTAAGAGCAGTGAAAAAGAATAGACATTACTTATAAAAAATCTAATCATATTAGATTAAAAAAAATTTATGTTCTTTTATAAACAAATAAATCTTTTTGTTCTACAAAATATATGGCTCTTATACTGATCTTAATAAAGTTTCAATGTCTAATTTAAATATTAAAATATTTATACAGAAATTTTGCTCTACCTCTCATTGTTATTTTTTGTCTAGAGTGTAAGTGATTTGACATTAATAAATTTATTATTATATACTATCGACAAACAACACTTATTATTATTCATAAATTATATCCACATATATATATTTTTATATCGCTATTCATTTTGATTTTAATGGTATGATGATGATGGTTACGACCAAAAATAGTGAGTCTGGTAAGGATTGAAAAAGGGCAAGAAATAGTCACATCTAAAGAAAAACAATGAAATTTGGCGCCCACCATCCGAGACCTGAACGCAGACCCTGCAGCATTTTCTCGGGAAAATGACGATATCAGTCAATCATGAGAACAGACGATCCCATGCACATAAAACAAATACCCATTATAACCCATCATAAATGTCATTCAATACTGGCGAGCAAGTAACTATTAGCATCGATGAGTGTCATATTAAAATTTAATATTTAAATAACATTTATGTGTGTGTGTATGCATATATATAAAGATATAGATGTCACTGTGCATGTACGTTCGATGAACAGTAAATTCCTGGGGCCATGTCTCCTTTTCTTCCATCTGTACTGGGAAATTCCAGGCATCGTCTTCCATGGCCGCCTCCAACTGTGCCCAGTCCTCTCTGCCCGTCTGTCTTCTACTGTCCATCAGACTAGCTATGCATGTCGTTGCTTCCGTACATCCTGGTGGCCTTGCGGGTCGTGGGGAGACATCGAATTCTTTCTTCAATGATGCCATTTGATCCATTTGCAGGACCACAATTGTAGTTTCAATCACTATTAAATAATGTTATGTTTGATACAGGAGCTGTAAGGTACTGTCCCGGCTGGTACTATCTTTGTTTTGAGGAAAAGACTATAATACCCCTTAAGAATCAAAGTGGCTGTGGTGGAGATAGGGCCCGGACGTAAGAGCCTCACTACTACTTGTCTTTTTATTTTAAAAGAATAAATATTTTAAAAAACAATTTATATACACAATATCAAAAAATTAAAAATAATTTTAAAAATTGAGAGAGAGAACTGCATGCCCACTCTCAAATATATGTAGGTTAGTCCCTACTCAAAGGCGATAGACTTGTCTCTAGTGATGGAGTCACGTTTTAACCAACTAGGACCTTAGTCTTAATTATTTTTTTATTTTTTAAAATTTATATATATATTATTATAAATAATTATAATTTTTATAATTTAACCAGACTAAAATTATATTTTAGCTCGTATTAAAATTCTTTTTTGATTTCGCCACTGCTTGTCTCATTAGAACAAATTTATCTTAAATTTTATAAATTTAATTCTTATTTGTGTTTTAAAAGGGTTGTTTTCTAAAAGAAAGTGTTAGTTTTTGGTTGAAAATATTTTTCTTGGTTCTCTTGGAGAAGATTGTTCTCACGAAGAAGGACGTTATTATAGTTTATTTTTAATATTTAAATAATTTGATTATTTAATTAAATAATTCAAAACTCGATTTGTTATACAATCTTTTTTATTGTTTTTTTTTTATTTTAAGTTTTATGAAAAATAATCCCATACGGTTGGATAAGAGTGGGACATTTGTAGTGGCCAGTGAAGGGAAGGGTGACGTGCTGGGAGACTTCGGACATTGGAGTGCCCAAGCCATCGACAGCACATTTGGCCAAAATTACTATTTATAGGCAAGGCACGCGTGCTGCTGACGTGTACGGGGGACCCACACCCACAGACGAAGTTTACAGATACAGTTGCCCAATCAGATCGCCGCTTCCGCTATCCACTGGAGCTCCCATGCACCGCATCACTGTGCATCCTTGCAAAAATGATCAACCAACAATATCTTATATTTTTGCCCTTCTATTTTTATGTTTTTTTTTTGTAATTATTTAAAATTTTAATTATCTCAACTATATCATTAAATTTATATTTTTTAATTCATTTAACTCTTACATTTTGATATATTTTTATATAAATAGATAAATTTTTTATTATTTTGATTACATCTTTAAATTTATATTTTTAAATTAATTTAATTCATATATTTTTACGTAAATAGAATGTGACGTAAACTTTATCATCTTATTTTATCATTTTTTATAAATGAAAATATATGTTAAATTGACTTAAAAATATGGATATAAGAGTATAATCAAAATAATAAAAAGTTCAATTTGTCATAAATAAAATGTCAAAATATTAGGATTAAACTGATTTTAAAATCAAGTTCAGGGGTGGACCTTTCGGGCCCAATCTCTCGGCCCTCTCATTTGGCCCAATTTTGGCCCAGTGTTAGCCTGCCACGATATCATTGCAACTTTACTGGATATCCGTACGACTATCTCAAATTTCATCTTTATTAATGGCGGATCCCATCCATATTAATGAGGGTCTCATCGCCACGATGCTATCACTTGAGAATCTCCATCGACGCCAGATAGTCAGTCTCATCACCTGCAAACGTTCGACACATGTATGCAGGAGGACATCTCATTCTCCTATATCAACCAACTCTCTTTAGAGTTAAAGTATGTTCTGATCTTTGACATATTGATACATTGTTTCTCTTTACTCTCTTACTCACTTGAGCGTCAGAGTGCTTGCAGGTGCCAGTCGCCCCTCGGAAGGATCCGTTGCCAGAGCTCGCGCCACGCCTCCGATCATCCTCTTTTTGTTAGAAAAGAACAAATGGTATAATCGAAACAATGTAAAATTTAAATAACCCACACATTAAAAAAAAAAAACAACGTGAAAGTACATATAAGGGCAAAAATATGAATTTGATCAAAATATTTGTGGTTGAATAATTAATATTGTGTCCCGTTAATAAATACTTTTAAATTTAATTAAATAAAAAATAAGCTAAAATAATATTTAGCAAACCCAAAATTATTATATTTGTGTATGATTAAGTTCATATGAATATACTTAAATATTTTTTTTCCATTTATAGATTAGGTGTGAAACTTTAATATATATTCCAATAATAATAATAATATTTCTTTAATTAACCCATAATAATGTACACAAAGAAAATTATGAACACTATTTATATAACTTAAAAGATGAGTATATATTAGGATTGGTTTTATATTTGTTGTCGCTCGAATATAATAATGAATTTACTGATTGAAAACATCATTATCAAGTCATTTGAATTATGCAAAAAAGAGAACGATTAGAAGGTGCAAAAAAGTTCTCGCGCAAACATTTTGATACTTAAATCAGACACTAAAATATTGAAGATTGTATTAAAATTAGTATCAGATGTACCTTTTTTGAAGTGAGCGCTCATCTATTTATAAAGCAATATGGAGCTTTTCTAAATCCTCTAAAATTAAAATTCTTTTAAATAATTTCTATCCTAATATTTCAAAATCTATTAGTATTAGAATTTTTATGCATAATGTTTATCCAACATTTTAAAATCCATTATAATTAAGATTTTTACAGATAATATCTATCATTTTCATAAAATTCTCCGAGGAATTTTTAAATGTCGAAATTATTTTATTTGCCCTTTAAGATTTGTACATTTTTGGTCTGAAAAATTATTTTAGACTCTTGGACTCTTTTAATTTTCTAATGGAGTTTTATTCATGACATATATATCAACATCTATTGCCATGCCTTGTCGATTAAATCTCTTATATCATGCAATTGGGACCCCAAAACCAAAACATTAACAAGAAGAAGAAAATTAAATAGTAATTAAGACTTGAAAGATATTATCTTGTAATTAACTATGGTTGACCGGCAAGATTGATGTTAGTACTCTAATGGAAACCAAGGTTTTAAAGCGACGATTACAGCATGGTCGCTGAAAAAATTAGTACCTTTTTTTACCGACGAGTAAGAAGTTTCGTCACTATAAATTATAAAATATCGATGAATGATCAAGTTTGTCGATAAAAGCACAGCTATAGCAACACACATTTATCTGACTCTATGTATAAACTTAAACATATAATGATGGATTTATATCTCTATCGCTTAGGTAGTGACGTTTTATAATCTGTCAGTAAAGACCTTACTATTTCCTGTATAACATGGTTGTGGCCTAACTCCACCCAAATGGATGGACTCTATTAACTGGTGGTGTTCTTTGTCCTCTACAAAGAACGAAGAGTAGTACCCACCACAGACTCATTCAGCTGTTTCTACCGTCCCGGAGCCGTGGAGGGGCGAGGGCACTTTTTTACCTTACAGAAGTTGCGTAGCAATATTGAGCGGATATTCATCGAGTCTCCACCAAAGGTTGATCATTTCAAGACTCGGTGGATTGTGGCGAGACAGCCATTGACACGCAGCTAGCGCACCTCGATTCTGGTGCAGTGAAGAAGCTAAGGAGGCCAATCCCTTCACAATGCCTGCAGTCAGAATCGTGAAGGGAAAGAAAACATCGAGCTGCCGCGACATGCCTTCTTAGTGGAGAACTGGTCAACCTCTTCGATGTGCTAAGTCAAACTTCATTAACCTATTAGGTGACTTAAGGTTACAGGACCATAAATTAATCGAAAATATATAATTGAGAATATTATACTAAATGATAATGACATTTAACAGAAAAACTCTACACGAGTAGGTGTTGATTAAATTATAAAGTTTTAAAAATAGAAAGGTGATTAGAAATGTGGGAAAGACATTAAAATAGATGGACAAGTTAAAATTGATTGTTGTGGTGCTTATTGTGCGTTTTTTAAGAAAGTAATATAATTAAATATTCCATAAAATATACATAATTTTGAAGTTATAAAAATATCATCTTCCAAACATTGAATACTGCATATTCAAAATATCCAAATCAAATAACCCACTCCGACCTTCAACTTCCCTCTATTAATACTTAAAGTCTCCTTCCCAGTTCTCTACACTGCAAATTCAATCTCTACACAGAGAGAGAGAGAGAGAGAGAGAGAGAGAGAGAGTTTGTGTGTCTCTGAAGAACAAGCCTGCTTAAATCCCATCAAAGCAAAGAGAGGCCATTTTTGCCTTTATAACTTAACACAATTATGTGTAATCCCAAAACCTCACCATCCATAGACACCAACATCACAGACCACAAAACCCATTTCGGCTTAGCCATGTTGCCGCCTCCAGACGCCGGAAACCGCCAAGACAACACAACCACGGCTGACCCAGAAAAGCAGCCGGAGGCCACCCAATGGCACTGCCCCACGGCCTCCGAAATCATCTGTGAGACCAAACAACTCTTCAAGCTTTCCTCGCCCATAGCTTTGACGGCTCTGATTCTCTACTCCCGCTCTGTCCTCTCCATGGTCTTCCTAGGCCACCTCGGCGACGTCGAGCTCGCCGCCGGTTCTCTCGCCATCGCCGTCGCCAACATCACCGGCTACTCGGTTCTGTCCGGACTCGCCCTCGGCATGGAGCCCCTCTGCTCACAAGCATTTGGAGCTCAACGGCCAAAGCTCCTCGCTTTAACGCTCCACCGTGCCGTGATTTTCCTTCTTATTTCCACCATACCCATTTCCTTTCTATGGATTAACATTTCCAGAATTCTCGTCTTTCTTCAACAAGATAAGGCCATCGCCCGCTTGGCTCACACTTATCTGGTCTTCTCTTTGCCCGACTTGTTCATGAACTCGTTCATCCACCCAATCCGCATTTACCTTCGTGCTCAAGGCATCTCCCACCCGGTCACTCTATCAACCCTCGCCGGCGCAATCCTCCACCTGCCCATCACTGTTCTCCTCGTCACCCGCCTCCACCTCGGCGTGGCCGGCGTCGCCGCCGCCGCCGTCGCGTCCAACTTCACCGTCCTGGTTGCGCTCGTTTCCTACGTGTGGGTGTCCGGCCTGCACGTGCCAACCTGGTGCACGCCGAGCCGGGAGTGTCTCACCGGCTGGAAGCCGCTCGTCCGGCTCGCCGCGCCGAGCTGCGCCTCGGTCTGTCTCGAGTGGTGGTGGTACGAGATCATGATCGTCTTGTGTGGACTCTTCGTGAACCCCAAAGCCAGCGTCGCGTCGATGGGAGTTCTCATCCAAACGACGTCGTTGATATACGTGTTCCCGTCCTCACTCGGGTTCGCGGTATCCACCCGGGTGGGAAATGAACTCGGGGCGAACCGGCCCGACAAAGCCCGGGTCTCCGCCGCCGTGGCCATCCTTTTATCGGCGGCGATGGGGTTATCGGCCGTGGTCTTCGCCTCCGGGATGAGTGGAACCTGGGCCAGGATGTTCACAACCGACAGCGACATCCTACGGCTGACATCCGCCGCCTTGCCAATCCTAGGGCTGTGCGAGGTCGGGAACTGCCCGCAGACAGTCGGGTGCGGGGTGGTGCGGGGGACGGCTCGGCCGTCCACGGCGGCGAACGTGAACCTCGGAGCGTTCTACTTGGTGGGCATGCCGGTGGCCATTCTGGTCGCGTTCTGGGCAGGGTTGGGGTTTTGTGGGCTTTGGATTGGGCTTCTGTCGGCCCAGATATCATGCGCGGGACTCATGTTGTACGTTATCGGGACTACGGACTGGCTTCACCAAGCCCTGAAAGCCCAGATCTCCTGCGCAGGCTCCGCCGGCGCCGGAGACGATGACGGGCGGTAAATGATCATCTGTGACTGGGAAGTAGTGATTTTATTTTTTCTGGGTTGAGAGAATTTGAAGGAGTGAAGTAAAAATGACAGGGAAGACTGGTATTTGTTTGTTTGTTTGGGTGATTGGAAAATCTGCGATGGCTGGCTGCTTGGCGTTTTGTTTGAGTTCGAAGCGTTTGAAAGATGTTCACTGTAATTTGTTGCGTTTGGATCTGTGTAATCTGATCATTTGTACTAATCCCCCAAATATGAATCGACAGATTAGTCCCAATAAAAATCCAACCTTTTTGGGCATGTCTCACAAATCACAACATATGTATTCTCTCTCTCTCTCTCTCTCTCTATATATATATATGTATATATACATACGTATGTAAAGGTTAGACTCGAAGATCATTTCAGAGAGGTCATGGAAGATGGGCCTTCATCAACACGGGGACATGTATTCATACATATATACATATATATATTGGTTGAAAATGAAGTGTCTCGAATATATAAAGTTTGTTCAGAGATGAGAGAGACACGAGTAATAGTAAATAGATTTTGGATGTAAATCCATTCATCGAGTTAACCTCAAAATCTGTGAAATTTTGACCTATTTGTCACATAATCAGTTCCATACTTGCCAATAAATATCCAACTTTCCTTAAGATTCGAAAGATTGATCACCTTGTAATCGACCAACTTACTACAATAATCATCAACATTTTCATTTCTGGATCCTAAAAATTACAGTAATTAGATGGGTAAATTTCACTTAATTAGTCACCTAATTAAGTACCCTTCTTAAGGAAATTAAGAATCATACATATATATATATATAATATAAGATAAGCAATTTACATATTAAATGTTAAGAAAGCATATATATATATATATATATATACTCATCTAATTATCAAGAAGGGCACTAATAATATGAAAGACTTCTCATGGAAGCAAACTGACTTATCAAACATGAAACCCTAGTTTTATGAAATTGAAGTCTCTTCATACTCTTCATACATATATATATATATATATAGATATGTATAGTAGTGGTGATGATGAAGACTGATACTTGATGATGATGATTACATAGATGAATGAAGAGAAAGTAACAATAAGTGTGGATGGGCAGAAGAGAGGAGGAAAAGGTGAGCAGTAGGAGAAGAGGGTACTAAGGAAGCTCTAAGCGAAGGGAACAAAATAGCTTCTTGTCTCTTCTTTCAGTGCCACTCACTGTTTCTGCAGGGTTTGCACGAGGGCGGCATCTTCGCCTCATGAAACTGCAATTATTATTATTATTTACACGTGTTTTACGGAATAATTCTACGGAAGTGACCCTCTGGGATGATGTCTTAATTTCGAAATATATAGGTGGAATTTGAGGGGTAAACAAACTGTATTAGAGGAATATTCAAATGATTTGAACATACCATCCATGGACTTTTGTGATATTGTTATTAGCTCTTCATTATTTTAAATTCAACTAGTAATAGCAGGACAAAAGAAAAAGAGTTTGGGGCCCGACCATGAGACTCGAACTCGAGATTATAAACTTACCAATAGCAGTCGGTTATAGTTTATCATTACACTGTCATAATAAAATTTTAAAATAATTGAAGAAGTACTAGATAAAACAATCATAATTCAATTAGACGATTCAATAATCCTAAATCGCGTCATGAATCTAAACCAGTAGATGGAGTGGGAATAAGGTTAAACAAAATTAATCTAACATGGTCAGAGTAGCCATTCATCTCCCCTTTCCTGATGCCAAAGCCAAGCCAAGATTGAAACTGAAACTATTCTTCTGGGACCCAACCCATCTAATCAAATCCATCTTCTCTTTCATCCAATTCCCAGTACTTGTCTGTCTTCTTGCATTCCTGCTGGGAAAATGCCCTGTCAATTCACTCACTCACAGGCCTGTAGCAGTAAGACTCAATATATAAATAAAAAAGAAGAAAACAGATCAGCCTATCCATCCAAACAACCCCCCCTATCTATAGCTACAAAGATTGATGCATCATTACATCATCCTCCAAGAGATTCGTATGTACAAAGGGAGGTCACGTCATGTTAGAACAATCATTCTCTCTTGGTGGTTGTCTCTTATTTAACTGACCTCCCCTTATCAAGTTTTCTTGTTTGCTGTCATATTTTCTCAGTACTTTCCCAGCCCCCAAACGGCACCATCATCACCCGAAACACTGCATCATCATGCCTACTATATCCATAGATGTGGGAAGCACCTAGCTATATATATATATATATACATCCCTCTTTATCTAATATTGCCATTCGCAATAAATATATATATATAAAAGATGCGCACAAGATATTAGCTATTTTGGTTAAAAGTATCATACGCTATATTATCTTGGGAAAGAGTAGTTGAAAATGAAAGTACTCTCTCCTCACACATGAGTGGAGTTCCGACAAAATGATAAGGTGGTAACAACAATGAGTCCAAAATCTCATATTCAAAATGATAAAGTGGTAATAACAATGAGTCCGAAATCTCATATTCAAGTCTTCTAAGCGATATAATCTTAATTATCAAAAAATGGGCAACACAACACCCCCTTTCTCCCCGAAAGCACAAAATTATGTCATCATCGTACTCGCGACTCGTGTGCCTTTTTAGAACAAAAGGAACAGAACACAGACATTATATGTTATATGTAAAAGAAGGGAGATAACATAGCATAACATAACACCAAATATATATAGAATGTAGATGAAATCAGGGTATATATAGCCCAGCCTTTGTCCACCTTACAAGCAATAGCTGGCACAAACCCAATACACTTTATAATATATTATGAAAGTTGCCAATTATTCTTGCATATATCAGAGAGCTAACTGGTAGGTGGCTAGGGTTTCTTACTTTACTCCCATGCATGCCTATGCCTAGGGCCTTTTTGGGGTGGGCCCCCTCAAAAATCAGAAAAACTTTCTCTCTTCCATAAAAGTTAAACAGTACATTTTTTAATTTAACATTAAAAAAACACATTATTTAATCTAAAATAATATAAAAATTAAAAATAAAAATAAATAATCATAATCATTGGTGGTGTGAATAATTTAAATTAATAAATAAATTTAAAATTATAATTAGATAAATTACTATTATGCTATATTTATAAATTAAATTTATTATAATTTACTTTCTTTTTTTAAAGACCGATAAGATATATAATTTTTAACAAATTTAATTTATATATTTCATTTGTCAAATAATAGGTTTAATTTAATTTATGGTGCAAATAAATCTAATCTATCCAACATAATATAGTTAAAATATTTTCATGATTTGAAAAAAAATTATTTAAATCTTAATTCTTTTTTTAAAATGCAACACGCTCTACGATATTAATGGTTTAAATTTATTTTTAAAATTATTATTTTTAAAAAAAATATAACCATAAAAATAAAAACATCACTTACGATAATAAATTATATATAAAAAAAATTCTTTTACAAATGAATGAATAAATTATAAAATACTATTAATTATAGTTTCAATAGAAAGAAATTTTTAAAATTAAAATTAATAAAATTTTATTTACATTCAATTATGTCATAAAAAATTAAGTAATTTAATTATATTGTCAATTAAAAATAATTTATTTTTTAAATTTAATTAATAGTTTTATATTAAAAATAATAAAATTTTAATAATTTATTTTTATTAATAAAATATTACTAAAATAATTGTCTCCCAGACGCCCCAGTCTTAAGCGGGGCCCGATCCCATGCATGCACGAATGGGATTTGGCCAGCTGAAAGTCTCATGGCATGTTCCCTCCCTATCGCGCATCCATCGTATCGTATCTCCATCGCGCATGCCATGGCACCTACATCTACATCTGCATCCCTAGCTATCTAGCACGTGCTAACGTTGGCCTAATTTGACTCTCTCCCATGATTCGCCAACCCCCTCTCACCCGGACGACACGTGGCTGGCGGCCCCCAGACACACGCAAACTACGTGCATGCTTCCTTTGTCTCAAAACAAAAGATGAATCGCTCACCCCAACCGCCTCACATCTGGCCCGATAAAATATGAGGGAGTTAATCATGATGACTCAGCCGGGTACATGCATGCTTCCTTAATTTGACTACCATGGCATGCATAATATGCCAGCCCGCTGTTAATAATTAAGGGAGTGTTTGTTAACCAATATAAGAGGGAGAAAAGGTTAGATATGAGAAGTATTACTAATGTTTGGTATTTTCAATGTGTTTGTTAACCTTATCTGACCATTTTCAGAAAAGGCCTCACGTGACCTTTTATCTCCTCCTTTCAAGATAAATTTATCTGACCTCTACTCTCGAATAAATTTATCTTGTTCTTTTAAAATAAGGCTGAATTACTTATCTGCCCCTTATAAGATAATTAATGTCATTTAGTGCATTTTAAAGATTTAAATTTATTAAAAAATCTTATTTATTTAACTCTTATAATTAATATTTTTTAATATATTTTTAAATTATTATATTTTTTGACAATTTTTAAAATTTAAATGACATTATTCATTTCATTGATTTTTAAATTTTAAATTTTTCTCTCTATATATATTTTATTTAACTCTTTTCAACTCTTTTTAAATTTATTTTTGGACATGAATTTGAAAAATAAAATATTATTTTTAATTTTAATCTTAATTTTTTTGACAATTCATATTAATCATAAAATACTATTTTAATCATAAATTTGATAATAGGGATATTTTGGTAAAAAAAACCCTTATCTTGGTGTTTATCATATGTATTAACAAACACATGGAAAGAAAAAATACAATTATCAGTAGATTTTAAAAAATTTAACAAACAGTCTGATAGAAATCTTGGAATGCTTCCCGGCCTTATCTTGATCATTTCATATCTTGATCCGAAAAGCATCATAATTTTATCTTGATACCATCTTATCTTGCTCATTTTAACAAACGTCCCTAAGTAAGATCAGCTGGTTAATTAACGTAATTAATTAAGCAATTAAAATGGAGAAGCTTATGTGAAGGATTAGATGGAGTGCTTGCAGGTGGTAATGTGGACTGAGCAGCAGCTTTTGAAATGCGTGAACCACTGGGACTATAATATATGCATATATACAATGCGTGCCATAGCTTCAAACCTACGATGATTCCAACACTGCTGCTACTTCAGGACTATGAGATTGTTATTTTGAATATTTATTTTTGATATTTTTAATAATATTTATATATTAATGTATTATATATTTATATTAACGTAACAGAAAATATATATATGATGATACCTGGAGCGGGATTATTACTACCGATCGAGTCTGTCCAATGTTAAGTGCATTTGGTGGCTGTCCTCAAGCTTATATGGTTTTCCAAAGCTTTCTCGACTCATAAATATGGGTCTCATTTATTCGATATATTCTTTGATGATTAAGTTAATCTTAATATTAGAGACAGAGTTACATAAACATACATAATAATAAATATTAAATAATATACTTGTCTCTTAAACTTATAGTCTTTGTACAGACATATTAATTACGAGACAAATAATGGTCTTGATTGTACCATATAGGATCGTTAGATTGCAGCTCATGGGACAATTTAAAGAGTAAAGATCTGACTCTAAATTGGGGCGAATATAATAGTGGAAATGGCAAAAAATAACCACTATTCAAATATAAAATTTCTTTTTATCCTTTTTTTAAAAAAAAAACGTTTATGTACTTTCAAACAAACTAATTACATAATATAGTCACTTTGTCAGATTCAACCATTAGTTTATTTAAAAAGTTAGAAAGAAATAAAAATTAAACACAATAATAGTCAAATACTAAAATACCCCTCATCCCTTCATTACCCATTTCACCCACCCACTTCATCTCTCTCATTAAGCAACTGCCCGCCGCCGTCGTGACAGCCACTCGCCGCCACCGCCGCCGTGACAGCCACTTGACCGCCGACATCAATCTCATCTTTGCTAAACAAGGTTAGAGTTTCTTTGTTGATTTTAATGAAGAAGATGCTAGAAATGGTCGCCGACGACAAAGCTTCATCGGCGACCATGGAGATCGACCGGGCTTCGTCGCGAACGAAGACCCACGGTCGGGCTTCGTTCGCGACGAAGCCTGCTGTGCCCCACGGGCTTCGTCTTTGGGGCTTCGTCGCAGACGAAGCTCGATCGGGCTTCATCTGCAACGAGCCCCCTGCATCTCGACAAAGCTCGATCGAGCTTCGTTTGCAGGAAGCCCCATCGGGCTTCGTTTGCAGGCCAAGCCCGATCGGGCTTCGTTTGCAAACGAAGCTCGATCGAGCTTCGTTTGCAGGAAGCCCCATCGGGCTTCGTTTGCAGGCCAAGCCCGATCGGGCTTCATTTGCAAACGAAGCCCGATCGGGCTTCGTCTCACTGCAACGAAGCCCGATGGGCCGCGACCAAGCCCACAGCCCAATCAGGCTCTCTTGGGCCCCAGCTCGATTATCTCTGCCCAACGAAGCTCGATTAGGTTTGGGTTGCGATGATCTGGCTGCGACAATTGGGCTTCTTCTTCTTTTACTTGTGTTTTTACATGGTCACTGTCTAAGACAATTGTTGTTTTTTTTTTTTTTCCCTTACAGATGGCTGAACAACAAACTATAAAATTTACTTATGTTCATACTCATCGAATATTACCGCCCGGAATGCGAGTTACTACTCATTGTGGGATCAAACACCTTGAGGCGATGCGTCGTGCTCTAGACCGATACAAGTTATTAGATAGATTCCTACAGGGCCCATTAGGACATTTCTTAAAGATGCCTTTGTCTCTCCATTTGACTGCACCACAATTGATATATCATGTTCTACTTAGGGAGGTGACATTTTCAAGTGCCCACCACGATGAGATGTGGTTCGAGATTGGTGGCACACCATATAGGTACGGGAGGCAGGAGTTCATACTTATTAGTGGACTCCGATTTGGGGCTATTGATAGGGAAAGCCTTGAACCGAAACCTATTGAGCCGGAGAGTTTACGTGCTCAACTATTTCCACAACATAAGAAGGGGGTGACTGGAGACGACCTTGAATTACTTATTAGTACCAGAGAGGACATGGTTTCAGAGGATGCCCTGAAACTGATTTACATTGCTGTGGTCGATATGTTTTTGTTGGGCCAGGATGAGCGCGGGCATGTGGATGATTTCTTGTGGACTATGGCTGAGGATTTACAAGCATTTGAGATGTTCCCTTGGGGTACGTATGTCTACAGTAAGAGTCAACATTACATCCGATTGGCCACGAAAGAAAGAAAATTGACTAGTGAAGGTGGGAAGAAAATCAACCTTTATGGTTTTGTATGGGCGTTTCAGGTACTCTTTCCTTATTGTATATGATTTGTCTATAATAACTAAATGTTTGTTTTGTTTTTTAATTTTTATTTTTATTTTTATTTTGCTCTTTACAGTGGTGGTTGATCGAAACGTTCCCATGGATTCAGAATAAATGGGCCGTTAGACTGTTTGATGCAGACATTCCAAGATGCAGAAAATGGCTATAAAAAAAAAGGCCGCAGATAAAAAATTACGACGATTGTCTTAGGAAGGAAGTAAGTGTGCAACTTACCTCTAAATTTTGTTTATTTTTAAATCATATCTATCTAAATAATACAATTTTGCAGGCACGAGGATCGAGTCAGACTCTTGAGCCCACTGATGATGAGCGGGAAACGAATTTTTGGAGATCTTTTAACCCTCAACACTCGGTTGGGGTCGATGTCTATAAATTTGGGGGCGGAGAGGGTGAAGATGAGGAAGAGAATGGCGGGGATGAGGACGAGGACGAGGACGGGGATGAGGATAAGGCGAGTAGGATACATTTAGTTGAGAAGGGAAAGGAAGAGAATGGGGAGGAGAATGATAAGGAGAAGGCAAGATTCCCTGATAGTTCGCACCACAGACAATACGAGGTAGGAGTATGATTTTTATTTAATAATGGTTTTAATTTATATTTTTTGTAATTGTTTATATATTTTTTATAGGAGGGAAAGGAGGAGAAGGATAAGGAGAAGGCAAGATTCTCTGATAGTTCGCACCACGGACAATACAAGGTAGGGGTATGATTTTTATTTAATAATGGTTTTAATTTATATTTTTTGTAATTATTTATATATTTTTTATAGGAGGGAAAGGGGGAGAAGGATAAGAAGGAGGTAAGATTCGTTGATAGTTCGCACCACGGACAATACGAGGTAGGGGTATGATTTTTATTATCATAATGGTTTTATATTTTTTTTAATTATTTATATTTTTTTTGTTTGCCTTTTGTAGATCACTGAGATGCTGAAACAAACTCTAGATATGTTGCGGAGAATAGATGGGGAAATGAGTCAGGTGAGGACACAATTGTTGAGACTAGAGAGGGCGCAGGAATCACTAGAGAGGGGGCAAGCAGCACTAGAGAGGGGGCAGGCAGCACTATGTGCTCATCTACGCATCCCGCATATTTCCCCAGATCACAGCGATAATGTTCATGAGCAGTCCCAGAGTGGTGATCAGGTAGATCTTGATCATCACGATGAGGAGCAGGCATCTACATCTAGAGTAAATTCCAAATTTACTTTTATATGTTTTACTTCATTCTAAAATACTATTTTGTAACGGTTAGGTTTTGTTCAGTTACAGGAGGAGGAAGTGGTTAGGGTCAACAGGCGACCTATGCGAGATAGATTGCCATCGCAGTTTCGTCGTCCACCCTTCACCGATCCAACAAAATATAAAAGGAGAAAGAAGGATGCTACTTTGGAGGGGTCGGACGTGGACCCGATGCCGCCGGTACTAGACCCAATGCCGCCGGACATAGAGACAGAGCCCCCTGAGGGTTATATTGAGTTCATAGGTTCTAATGAAAATATTAGGTAAGTAACAATATTTACATTTTTTCTATTTGCATAAACAATATATTCTTACTCTTATTTTTCTTGGTTGTTGTAGTCTTCACACCGGTTTCATTCTTAACCTAACACCGGATGACCTCCGAAACATAGAGAATGAGGCCAACTAGTTGGAGGGTTACCATATCGATAGTTACATGTGTTGCCTGAGACGTATACAGTCTCGGCGTCAATATGACACAAACTACGCTATCATGTCAACTTCGTTTTTTGTGAGTTTGCACTACTTTTTTTTTTTTTTTTGCATATTAATTTAATCTATGACCAATATTTTTATTTTATTTTATTTTATTTTATTTTTCAGGCATCCATGGTAAGATTTTAGGAACAGGAGTACGGGGGCAATAAGAGGGTTTTTGTGCCTTCTATCGCATCTGTTCCAGAAGAGTGGATCGGTTTCGTTGACGGGCGCACTGACGGAAGTCTCCCTTGGTGGACAGTCGATTATGTAAGTCTTAATTCATTCTATTTAATTATTTATTTATTTATTTCCGTACGATTGACATATTAAAATAAAATACAGGTGTTGCTCCCTTGTAATGTAGCAAATTCTCATTGGTTTCTCTTAAAGATTTGCTTGAAAGATAGGAGAATTATCATATATGACTCCAATTCCATAAATGAAGATAGTCGTAGGAGCAGGGTCGAAGCTATACAACCACTTGTGAGTTTGTTACCCATTCTACTAAAGAAAGCTGCATATTATGAACATGTAACTGCAACTGCGACGCTAGACAGAGATTGGGAAGTGGAGAATACTGATCCTCAGAAGTTGCCTCAACAACCGGATGGGTAAATTAATTTAAATTATATTACAGGGTCAATTTTCATGAAAATATGGTTATGCTACCAATGTGTGTTATGTCTAATATAGGGCTAGCTGCGGGTGCTACGTTATCAAATATGTCGAGGACATATTGAGGCATAATGAGGATCACTGGCAGATGCACCCAACTGTGGATGTCCGTACCCTCCGAAGACAGATTGAAATATTTTTGTATAGACATAGCACGATAGTATACTTGTAGATCAATAGATTAGAAGATTCTTTGTTTTGTGTTTTTATTTTCATCTAGTTCAAATGTTGTATATTTTTGTATAAGTATAGCAAATAGCAAATTGTATATTGCTCACTTGATGAAATGTGGTTTGCGGTGTTGTTGATGGTAAGGGATAAGTGGTTGTGGTGGCAGTATGTTGTTGGGAAGAGAGACTGAATCTCTAATGTTGTGATGGTAAATATTGTCATGTTATTATGTTGTTGAACATAGAGACTGAGTCTCTAATGCAGGTTCAATGTCCAAGAAACAAGGGAGACTCTGCCGAAATTTTTAAATTACACTTATGGGGTAATTTGAAGATCATTATATCATGTTGATCCAATGTTAGTAGTTAGAACAATTCATCATGTATTTGTTGTGCATTCTACCTTTAACTAACTTGAACAACGTAACAAGAGATCATTTTAGTGTTAGTGGAACCCATATATTGAGAGGAAAAATGAAAAACTTGGAAATGACTAATGAATTTTTTGTAGTTGTTCCTCACAAAAAGTGAAAAATAATGACTTTGTTGTGATATATACATTTGGGTTTACCCAAATAACATTAAAAAATATTATTTTAGTGGTAATGGAATATATTAATTTGAAGAAAAATCAAGAAAAATAAAAAAAAATCATTTTCGGGCTTCGTGGGCCACAAAGCCCGATGGCTGGGTTTCGTGGGCCACAAAACCCGATGGTCGGGTTTCGTTGGCCACAAAACCCGATGGCCGGGTTTTGGTGGCCCACAAGGCCCGATGTTTTTTTTTTTTTTTTTTTTTTTTGTAATTGAATTTTTTTTGAAGTTTCCCACTAGTATAGTCTCAAATAACAGTGATTGTTAAGAAATTACACTCTAAGTTTTGAGCAAGTTTATTATCATAGCGTTATTATCTTGCTTTGTCCAATATTATTAGAAGCAATTGATCATGTGTTGGTTGTGTTGATGGTGGATGGTTATCCTCACACAAAGTGAAAAATAATGACTTTGTTGTGATATATACATTTGGGTTCACCCAAATAACATTAAAAGACATCATTTTAGTGGTAATGGAATATATTAATTTGAAGAAAAATTAAGAAAAATAAAAAAAAATCATTTTTGGGCTTCGTGGGCCACAAAGCCCGATAGCCGGGTTTCGTGGGCCACAAAACCCGATGGCCGGGTTTTGGTGGCCCACAAAGCCCGATTTTTTTTATTTTTTATTTTTTTGCAATTGAATTTTTTTTGAAGTTTCCCACTAGTATAGTCTCAAATAACAGTGATTGTTAAGAAATTACACTCTAAGTTTTGAGCAAGTTTATTATCATAGCGTTATTATCTTGCTTTGTCCAATATTATTAGAAGCAATTGATCATGTGTTGGTTGTGTTGATGGTGGATGGACATCCTCACACAAAGTGAAAAATAATGACTTTGTTGTGATATATACATTTGGGTTCACCCAAATAACATTAAAAGACATCATTTTAGTGGTAATGGAATATATTAATTTGAAGAAAAATAAAAAAAAATCATTTTCGGGCTTCGTGGGCCACAAAACCCGATGGCCGGGTTTCGTTGGCCACAAAACCCGATGGCCGGGTTTTGGTGGCCCACAAAGCCCGATTTTTTTTTTTTTTTTTTGCAATTGAATTTTTTTTGAAGTTTCCCACTAGTATAGTCTCAAATAACAGTGATTGTTAAGAAATTACACTCTAAGTTTTGAGCAAGTTTATTATCATAGCGTTATTATCTTGCTTTGTCCAATATTATTAGAAGCAATTGATCATGTGTTGGTTGTGTTGATGGTGGATGGACATCCTCACACAAAGTGAAAAATAATGACTTTGTTGTGATATATACATTTGGGTTCACCCAAATAACATTAAAAGACATCATTTTAGTGGTAATGGAATATATTAATTTGAAGAAAAATAAAAAAAAATCATTTTCGGGCTTCGTGGGCCACAAAGCCCGATGGCCGGGTTTCGTGGGCCACAAAACCCGATGGCCGGGTTTCGTTGGCCACAAAACCCGATGGCCGGGTTTTGGTGGCCCACAAAGCCCGATTTTTTTTTTTTTTTTTTTTTTTGCAATTGAATTTTTTTTTAAGTTTCCCACTAGTATAGTTTCAAATAACAGTGATTGTTAAGAAATTACACTCTAAGTTTTGAGCAAGTTTATTATCATAGCGTTATTATCTTGCTTTGTCCAATATTATTAGAAGCAATTGATCATGTGTTGGTTGTGTTGATGGTGGATGGACATCCTCACACAAAGTGAAAAATAATGACTTTGTTGTGATATATACATTTGGGTTCACCCAAATAACATTAAAAGGCATCATTTTAGTGGTAATGGAATATATTAATTTGAAGAAAAATCAAGAAAAATAAAAAAAAATCATTTTCGGGCTTCGTGGGCCACAAAGCCCGATGGCCAGGTTTCGTGGGCCACAAAACCCGATGGCCGGGTTTCGTTGGCCACAAAACCCGATGGCCGAGTTTTGGTGGCCCACAAAGCCCGATTTTTTTTTTTTTTTTGCAATTGAATTTTTTTGAAGTTTCCCACTAGTATTGTCTCAAATAACAGTGATTGTTAAGAAATTACACTCTAATTTTTTAGCAAGTTTATCATTGCATCATTTTGGTGCTATTGAAACTGCATTATATACTCAGTTCTTTGCTCAACAACATACTACAACACAAGCTGTCAATTAAATTAATTATTATGAGTTTAGATGAAGGAAATTGAAAGATTACAAATATAAATAAATCTCAATTTCAAATATTAATGTAAAAAATAATATTCATTTCTGAACCCCCGACAAAAAGATATTTGATTGATGTTGTCATCCTTTTTGTATCGTGCCAGTGATTTTTGAGCATTGCTGAAACACAAAGGATATATATGATCAGTAAAAATTCCATTAACACTTTGCGAGTAAAAAACATTTTTTTTTTCACAAACGATCTAACAACTATTGATAACATATGTGATAACATTATATCATACCTGAATGAGTTAATGTCTATTGATTGTTTTCATCATTGACAATATTATCATCACCTGGAATTGACAACTGTATAGGGCACCACGACGAGTGTGTCCAGTCTCTTTGCAAATGCTGCATTTCCGGCTTGCCCTTGCAGAGGCCCTAGCAGCGTCCCTGGATTCTGAAGTAGTGGCTGTGCTTGACTCTCCAATGGAGGAAGTCCATTCATTAGGGCAACCAAGACTGTTGTGTCCTAGTTCACCGCATTTTTCACATTTTTTTCTTCGACGAGCTTCCCCCATGGAAGGAATCCGACCATTTCTCCGTCTACCCGGTTGTCGTCTTTGCACAGGTGGGAGTATAACTATCTGTCTGACGTACGCTGGAAGAACCCAAGCGGCCTTGTTAGGGAGAGGATTGATGGGAAGTGCATATACGCGTCTAACCCAATCTGCAGTGTAATATGAATGGCAAAGCATATGGTAGTGCACCCTCATGAAACTGTCGCATAAGGCAAAGAAACACATAGTGTTAACATATCACACTAAATTACGAACATAATACGCAAATAAAAGTCAAACCATGATACCTGCTAGCAGCAATTGCATGAAGACATGGCATTTGATCAATGTCCCACTTGCGACAACTGCATGTACTCGCAACAATGTCAACTATCCCATCGCCTTCCTTTGCATGTTGCACGAGGTATTTGTTCCCTTGTATTATAGGAACTACACGACATCCTCGGTCTAATGTTTTGGCATGCGCCAAGTTAACATGTGCCACTGCAGCGGAGGTCACAATGGTTTCGAGTCTGGCAGCTGCAGCACGTCTATCACTAAACCATTTCTGAAGCATATGTCTCAAAAATTCATGTGCACTTGTTATAGGCAACCGACGTGCTTTCATCATGCATTTATTGAGAGACTCGGCAATGTTGGTGGTCATCATGGAATATCTTCTTCTTGGACAATATGCACGTGACCACTTTTCCGGTCTTGCTTCCATCAATGTCAAATGAGTCTGAGGATGCATCGATTGTATTTCTGCCAAGTATGTATCACACTCTATTGTGGTGTAACTGTATGCTGCAAGGTAGAATGCAGTCATCACATCTTTTCGCTGTCTACAACGTTTCTTCAAGTTTTGCTTAAGGTGGAAGAAACAAAAGACATGTGGGACAGAAGGGAAGACATGACTCATCGCATTCGCAATGCTTTGGTGACGATCAGAAACAATGACTAAATCTTCTCGCACTCCGATAGCCTCTCTCAATTTCGTCAAAAACCATATCCATGATCTGTCAGACTCACCATCTCCAAATCGAAAAGCGATGGGATAAATCATTTCCTCCCCATCTTTGCAAGTTGCAACGAATATCACCCCTTTGTGTTCACCTTTCAAATGTGTGGCATCAACGGCAACAACTGGTCTTATGTAAGACCGAAAACCATGAAGGCAAGCTCCGAGTGCAAAAAATGAATATAAAAAATAATTATTTTCATCTGTCTCTATTGCCGTGATACTGCCAGGATTTGTTTCTTTTAACATGTGAAAATATGAGGGTAGTTGCTGATATGATTCATCTGGATTACCATAAGTAAGTCTCTTTGCATGTTGTAAAGACCTCCAAGCTTTAGTGTACATAATCTGCACACCATGTTGTTCCAGCAACTCCCCCATTAGCATTCTAGGTGTATATTCACTCAAACTTCCGATGACAATAGCCTTCACACTTCGAAAATGTGAATCGTATACGTCCGGAGTACACGTGTGACTGAGCATAAATTTCACCACATGCCAAAACGAACAACCAGGTCTACATCTTGCACGAAGCATAAATTTGCAGTTCACATCCTTGCAACCAGCCTCAAATCGAATTGTGCACGAACGTCTGACTCGATAGTCCATCTTCACATCAACACAATATTGTCCAAATGCCAAAATTAGTTCCTGTTTACTTTTAAAGAGTGCACCCATGTGTAAAAGATCACCTTGGTATGGAATAGACACTTCAGGTCTTGTTTCCTCAATTGCATAATTTTCTACACCAGAAACGATCCAGTTTCTTTGTAAATGGTTGTCCTCAAATTGTGAACCTGAAAATCTTACTTCTGGGTACTCCGGACTCACTTCTCTTTCATCACCACCATCATCACTATTATCACCATCGCTATCGTCACTATTATTATCAGTTTCATTATCACAATCATCATCCGTATGTGGAGCGTCATCTGACAAACCACCCATACCATATGTACCAAAATCATCATTTTGCAGTGGACTACGTGCGGATGTAAATGGAACGGCACCTGAATCTTGATTACCACCACTACGTAAGTTACAAACTCCAATATCTTTACAAATCATATCAACATACATCACTTTATATTTTCTGTCATCGCACATAATAAACCTGACACCGTAGTTGTCCTTGATAGGGAACTTGGTAGCTGGAAGTTCGCTTGAGTGTTCCGTTACAAAATGAATGGTGATGTCGTACCTTGTTTTATCAATTCCCGTTACTGTGTACACAATCTCAACCAATTGAGTAAAAGTCGTATTTTTGTAGATTCCCGCACACATCCTATTACCCCCAATATACTTATTATCATTCCATTCCCAGTTCCACACGATGACCAACTGCACTAAATCCATTGCTGCAAGATTGAAAGGAGTAAAAAATTAGTCTCACCATTACCATGGATGCAACGGACCCACACACACCCAAATCGGGTTCATTTCCTTATTAAACCAAGTCATAACTATAAGTAAGTAAGTTTATTTGCTTTTTGAGATTTGTATTTTATTTTCTTTTTCTAAAGAGATGATTTGTACAATTAAACATGATTTTTGACTTATAAACTAACAACCAAGTTATGATAATTTTTTATATGTAATTTAAGAAAAATATTTAAAAATTTTATGAAAAACATTGGAGGATTTTAACATAACACATTTAGGCACAAATGCTTAAAAAGTTAAATTTTGTTAAATAATATGATAAAATTAAATATATTATATTAAATTATATTATTTTACTCATATATAATATTAAATTATTTAACAAAATACTCATATTATTTTAAAAAATAATATATATAAAAACCATATCAGGTTTGTAGGCAACAAAAATCATAATGCCTACAAAAATCATAATCGGGCTTAGTGGGGGAACAAAGCCCTATCGGGCTTTGTTCCGAAACTAAGCCCGATCAACTGT
Source organism: Diospyros lotus (assembly GCF_014633365.1). Taxonomy (NCBI): domain Eukaryota; kingdom Viridiplantae; phylum Streptophyta; class Magnoliopsida; order Ericales; family Ebenaceae; genus Diospyros; species Diospyros lotus. The sequence continues at coordinate 36,632,286 of NC_068344.1, forward strand.
TATCGCCCACAAAACCTATAAACGATGTGCAGTTTTGAAATTTTTTTTTTCACCCGAATTAGAGCAGATTTGGAATGATATCTATCAAAATATGTTCTGCTCACAACTACAATCATTCTACACAACCTTAATAAGTAATGTGAACACAAAAATTATTTTAAAAAAATAAAACAAATACAAATCGAATAGATACCTTGAGATATTGGGTGAAATTATTTGTTGGAGAGAAAGAAACTTATTGAATGAGACTTCAGTGAGGTCGCTGCAATTGGTAAAGAAGATTGAATGACCCAACAAGCAAAAAGATTGAATGTATGAAGAATGACTGAGTTTGGATAGTTTGACAATGGAGAGAAAGAGAGTAACGTGAATGTGGGAAGAGGAGAGAGAAGAAAGGTTATATGAAAGAGATAAGGATATTTTGGTAAATGAGGCTAAGGACAGTAGGGTTTTCTATTTTAAAATCTCATTAAGGGTATTTTTGGTATTTTACATAAAAGTGGCTATAGAGTGTAATTAGTTTGTTTGAATAGTTAAAAACGTTTTTTTTCTGTGAAAAGTACAAAAAAGATTTTATACATTTGACTTTGGTCAAATATGAATTCATCCCAATATAATAAGCAGATCAAGTCTTTTATTTGGGTCATGTTGAACTCACACTTGAATCTAAATATCTTTAAATATATGTCATCACTAGACAATTTAAAGGAGAAGCATTTTTATAATTTCTTTCAAGTCAAAATTATATTTTGGTATTGAAAATACTATACCCACAAATAAATTAAATTGACAAACAACCATCACAAATTAATAAAATTCATAATATTCTATCTAAATTTCATCTATATATATAGATATATATTGCGACATAACCCATTTATTTCATTTAACAAAATATCATAATAAGATTAATAACAACAATAGCACCACGTGACATAATTAACTTATATAAAATTAATTTATAAAAACTTAAAATTCTAGCATAAAAAATAACATAATATGCTTTAATATAAAAAATATGTAACAAATTAACAATCCATTAATTTTTTTGGAAATGTTATTAGGAAAGTTATGACATTTTAAGTGGCACTAATTATCTACCAATCTGCTATATTTTTGTTGATGTTCAAATTCAGTCGATCGTGATTCGTAGACCTGTAATGAGTAAATAAACCAAAATGCAAGGAAGAATAACACAATAGAACGGATATGAGAATTTTTACGTGGTTTGGCCAGAACGATACCTACTCCATGACTATACTCTGGGTATTCCGACAGAGTAGCAGTATGTTATTCTCATTATTCTCTCTCTTTCTTAATGATATTTTTAACCCCTATTTATAATGAGGAGTGTTTACAATTGCATAAAATATAAAAATATAAAAATTATATAATGGGGGACAAGCTGTCCTTATCATTTGCATAAAATCAAGAATGAGATCCTTATTCACGAGGGATCTAGTTTGCTTTAGATAAAGTGGGTGGGTTCCTGCCTCTAACTATTTAGCAGCTTTGTTGTCTATGCGAACTGAAGAACTAGACCAACGAGCTAAACGGTTAGGCTAGCGAGCTAGAAGCATTGTTGGAAGTTCGTTGGATATATCACTAAGAGCTCGTTTGGAAGCCTTGCTAGGAGTTTGTTAGGAGCTCATTTGGTTTCGCAATCTGAGCTCAGATTTCAGTGATGTATGAACTTGCCCTGACGAGTTAGGCTGGGCCTACTAGGCTTTAGGTGATTGGGCCTGGTCTTTTGCACTAAGTCTAGGCCATAAGAAGTGGTGCGAGAAATATGTATAACAATTTTATTATATCATTTCAATAAAACTATACAACATATTAATGTAAATAAAACTATGCTAACGTGTGGCCCCGTTAAGATGCATTTGATGTTGTCTCTTTGGCATAGTTTGGATGGCAAAGGACGAGCTGTGATATGTCGATGTTATTTTAGTAAGTCGCGAGTTCGAACCTTGGCCTCCCCGAGGCACATGTCACAATTTATTTTCTCCAACAAAATCAAGTGATTGAGCAATGGTCGATGGGGGCCTCGCAAAGGAGAGTCATCCCAAGATGCATTTGATGCATTTTTGTTTTATGTGCTAAATACTTTTATTAATTAATAATAAATATATCATATTTTAAAATATTTTATCAATTAATAAAATCATTTCAATACTAAAAATAAAGTCTATTAAATACACTTTAGCCAGTGTTCGGAGACACTCGCTAGTAAAACCCTTATTCTCGTTAACTTTTAGCCAGACCCATTAATTAATGTAGGCCTAGATTTAAAATACATTTATTTATAATTATCCATTGCTTATAGTATTAGCTATGTTTTATTCAAAAATGGAAAAACACCTGTCCCAGATTTACTGGCCCAGTTCTGAGGCCCAGGCCCAGGTCCAATCCACTTTCCTAACAGATTGGGCCAGTGGGTTTTAATTTTTCAAGCTTCAAAGTCTTCGGCCCACTTGTCATTCAAACTAACATGAGAACAGTAGTGGAATTGAAATGGTTGACAAAACCCAATTTTATTTTTTTTTACTTTTTTTTCCATAGTATTTACTTTTATCACTAGTATATTCTCTCTTTTTTTTGAATAATAAAGTCCAAAAAGTTCGGGTTTTAAAGGGCAATCTATTTATAGAAAAAACAGGCCTTGCTCATTCATGTAACCTACTATAACATCACTTATTAAGTTCAGTAATAACACGCATTTTATGATGTACGGAAATATCTTGAGGTGCTATTTCGATATTTTTGAAATGTTTCTTATACCAGAATACTGAGAAATATTAAAAAAACGTTTTTGGCTTGTTTCAGTAATTTTAAAAATGTTTCAGGGTTATTTCATAATATTAAAAATATCAAAAATATGTTTTCAATTTGAAAACACATTTCCGTCTATAAAGGTGTAATACCCCATGTTTAGATAAGGCTGCCATGTAATTTTAATAAGTTTAGAATACCGAAAAATAGATTTTATGGCAATTTCAGGTACCGAATCAACTGCAAGGAATGCCTTGGAGTAGAATTGTCTAAGAAAAATTATATAGTCTCGATGAGCGTATCAAGATAGGATTTATGGTATTGAAAGAAATCGGATCGGTAATAGTTTTCAGTACAGCTAAAATACAGTTGCCATTTAGGCTGTAAAACCGAATCGTTGTAGGAGACTCTCGAAAAATCAACGGAACCCTAAGGGGGCTCCGGTTTTGCGTAACGAACAACCCTTCAGTAGTTTTGGGATGAAACGACAGCTCGATAAGGACACTGGGGCAAAATCGTCCTTTTTAACTAGGCTTCAAGTTATTAATTTTGTGTTTTCGGTATCGTAATGTTAATTAATTCAGTGTTTGAAGATATTATTGTAATTAGATAATTATTCTAATGAATTTAAGATAAAATTTGGGATTAATGCATAATTTATATATATAGATATAAATGGCTGTGGTTAAATGTGCGTGTGAGGCCATCTCTTGGCCGAGATTTTGCTGCAATCTGGAAGAAAATAATGTCAGCGAGATTTGAGGGATTAAAGCAAGATTTGTGATTAAATGATGTGCGTGGGGCAAGCTTATAACAGTGATATATATATATATATTTTATATGTACGTAGCAGAGCAGGCGCCTCTGCAAATTGATGATCAATTAAGCACGCAATCTCCATGCTCTGCAAACGTGTGGCTAGCGATTGAGTGATTTTCACGCAAGAAAGTATGGGGTAGTGAGGTGAGGGAGCAGCGGTTCGCCTATAAAATGGGAGCAGATGTGGCCGATTAAGAGGCAGCAAGAGAGAGAGTTTGAGAGAGAGTTTGGCCGCAAGCTTTGGCCAAGCATGGCCGATAGCAGAGAGAGCTGGAGAGAGTGAGAGAGAGAGAGAGAGAGAGAGAGAGAGAGAGAGATCAGATCAGATCGAGTAAGGGAGAGGGCCGAATTCGGCCATGGCAGCTCTAGCTTGAAGCTCTCAAGCGACTGGTTGGCGAACGGAGGGCAGCCAGCACTCGAAGCAGCTGCATCAAGGCTCGTTGGTGCCTGAGGCAGCTCGGGAAGCCGCGGCCATGGCAGCCATGGCCGCGAGCTCCAGTGGGCTAACGCAAGCAGGGGAGGCTGCCGCGGGCAGCGACTGCGGAGGTGGTCGCACGGACAGTGGCGCGCGACGTCGATGTCTACGGCAGTGGCTGGCCGGGGTGGCGGCGTGCAGCGCAGCTGGGCTAGGCGGCGGCTGGGATGGCTGGTTCGCGCAGCCATGGAGGAAGAAGACGCGCGGAGCAGCAGGAAGAAGAAGAAGAAGAAGAGAAGGAAGAAGAAGAAGAAGAAGAAAAGAAAGAAGAGGAAATGAAGAAGAGAAGTTGCAGGTGCGTGAAGGGAAGGAGGAAGATGAACAGTAAGAAGAAAAGAGAAAGGGAAGGAGGAAGATGAACAGTAAGAAGAAAAGAGAAAGAAAAATAGAAAAGAAAGAAAATGAAGAAAAGAAAAGAAAATAGAAAAAATGATGAAAAAAATTCTAGAAAATCCTGAAAAATAGGAAACTATGTTTCGGTGATATCCTGGAGATTTCGGTGAGAAAAACGGTTCGGGCACGCTTTTCGAAAATACAGCACGCATACCGAGGATGTTAAGTTAAGGTGAGTAAAATTTTCTAAAAAATTTCAGAAATTTCAGAATATTATTTTATAAATTGTCGTAGTGAAATATTTGAGAAAATATTTTAGAAATATTTAATCTGGATTTATTGAAGAAAAATAGGAAGAAATAGAGAGAAAATTATAGAAAATGCCAGAAATTATGGAAAAATAGGTTTTAATGTTTATTTAAATAATTATGGTGATTAGGATACGTTGAGGCTGAATTTGAAGAGACTCGCGCAAATTTTGAGGTTGGCACGCAAATTGAGGCAAAACACGAATATCGAGGTAGCTCGATAAGCTCTAGAAGGTAAGTAGTACTTCCTCGAAAATGTTTTCATCATATTGACATGCCCTGATATGTATCTATCACGTAGAATGCATAAATGACTATGAAATGCATGAATACACGTTGATATCATTAATCACACGCATATGAGGCCGTAGGGAGTACGAACTGGCACCGTTGCCTTACCAAGGGTGCACCCATACACCCCGGCTTCGAAAGATGTGGCCGCTAAAATGGTAGGTAGCATGAGGGGTGCAGTTGACACCTACGATGAAAGACATTGCATACACTCATGACATAACATTATGTACCCTTACTTAGATGGTTTATCATCTAACTTGGGTTCGCCCCTGGAACATTCAACGTTCCAGTCGGGACTTGCAGAGATGATTCCGAGATTGGTGAGATGTAGTGACGCGAGACGTCGAGAGGCGAGTAAATGTACCATGTTATGTTGTAATATGAGTAGTTTAAGAATTATGTACATTGTATTTATTGTCAGACGCTTATGAATTAACTTTGTAATCAATGTCATGTCTAGTATGAGTAGGTTCGATTCAGCTTCCGCTCTGTATTTATTTCTAGTGTAGATATCTCGCACTAGATAAGGTCTTAGGGAATTTCGGGATAATGTAAAGAAAAAAAAAAAATAGACCAAATTTTCTAAAGCATAACACGCCCTGAAAGAGTGGGCTGTTACAAAAGGGGTTAGAGTGGGAAATTTTTTTGTCTCTAATCTAATTAAAAATTATACTTATAAAAAACTCTTATATGTTTTTATAATTTTTTATATTAAAATTATATTTACAAAAAAGGCTCTTATATTTTTTATTTATACATTTCTTCTATATTTTTGTTTCTTATTTTTTTTTTAGATATCATTTTTCTATTTTTATTTTATATTATATATATATTTTCATATAACCTAGCATACATCTTTAGTTTATTTATTTTTTAATTTAAGATAAGATAACATGACGATAAATAACAATGAGAGCCAACGATAAAAGCCTCATGAGAAGTGCTAAATAAAAGTTAAAAATATAACTCTATTTAAACTTTTCACTCATACCCAAACACATACATCGAGACTGTGCTTGATATAGGAGAAATTTTAAAATTTCTGAGAATATTAGGTTGGGAATCTGTATTATCATATTTGATATAATTTTTTTATAAAAAGAATTCTGAGAAATAGGATTTTCGAAAATAATTTATAAGTAACTTTTCCACAAAAAGATTTTCATGGGGGTTGGGAATCCAAGTTTTTTATGGACTTGGGAATGTTTTTAACAAATAAAAAGACTAAAATACCCCTTACTCTTTTATAACCTCATACAAACATATTATATATATGTAATATATTTATATTATTTATTATAAAATATTATATATATTAAAATGGATATTCATACAAACATATATATTATGTATATATTATATATATATACACATGCATATATATATAATGTATAAAAAAATGATATTTTTTTAACTTTCTAAAGATATTGTGGGTCCCAATATTTTATATAGTAAATTTTTTTTATCATTTTTATATAAAAAATTAAATAAGGGTAATTTTGGAAAAAAAATATGAATTTTCAAGAATGTTATATTTAAACCAAATATAGAAAGGCAAGATTCTCATAAAAGAATACTCAATATTTTTGAAAATATTTAAATCTAACCAAACATAGAATTGTATAAATCTTGAAAATCAAATATTTTCAAAAACATTCCCAAAAATCATGAATTCTAGAAATTTAAAAACTTCTCCTGTACCAAACGCCTCTCAAGAGTGGATGCACGTTTGCCCCTAGCACCTCATTATTAAATTAAAATTTTGTATAAATTTTTTTAATAATAATCTAACTCAAAAAAAAATTATAATCCACCCCAAATTTATGATGTATAGTTCTCTATCTTAAAAAAAAAAAAAAATTCAACCTTCCTCTACATAAATTTTTGGATCCGCTCCTGCACCGCACACACTTAAATTTAAACTTTAATTTCAAAGATTTAAGACAATTAAACAAGATAATGAATGGATCTTGTTAACCAAAAAATATTTTAAAAGTCACTCGTGATGGTGCGTTAATCAAAAAATAATAATAATAATAATAAATCATTAAACTTGTGGTTTTGCACTAAAAAATTACAAAACGCCTCACTTTATATAGTTCAAGAAAAGTAGTCTCAAAAGGATAGCTAAATGATATTAGAGCGAAAAGAATTGAAAGTGAAACTAAAATTCAAACCATGAAAGTAGTGAAACTGTTTCTTAAGGTCACAACGCTCATCTTTTTAGGTAAAGTTTTATGGGATCCAGTACTTAATTAAGCCACATGGGGGAGGAGAAGAAGAAGGGGAAATGATAATTGAATTAAGTCGAAAAAGCTACTTTTTGTGGCTCTACTTTGACAGAGCATCTGCATCTGCATATGCATATGCATGCAAGATGTTAACCCTACAAGACTTGTCATGATCTTCCCAGGTACCTTCAAGCTCCTTCTAGCAGCTTTAATGGAAGCTCAAAGATATATAAAGAAGACGAAGAATATTGGGAGGATGTCCGTATCTATCTATATATATATATATGTATGTATTTATATGTATAGTTCTTCTCAGTTGGCAGTGCTAAAGATGAAAGCAACTTCACAGAAGAATTAGATTACTGCAGTTTACCGCGTGAATCCGTGCAAGAATTCACGAGATTTGTTCTTTTTCTATAATATTAACAATAGCACTCTAGTTTACCGCGTGAATCCGTCTATTCTATCTCGTTTTAACATTTAAATACTTCTATATAATTGGATACACCTTATTTTTAAACAACGTGCATTTATGTTGCTCTCAAGTTATTAGTCAAGTGGATAATTCATAATAAATTGAGATTTACATCAGTAGGTCATGAGTTCGATTCTTTATTCTGTGCGATGAGTCAAATCCTTTAAATACGATTTATCTCCTTTATCGACATTGATGGCACCAACCACGGGAAATCGCACAATAACGATAATCCCAAAATGCATTTATGTTTGTTTACAAATGATTCCGAGGCTGTTTGGGCAATTCTCAAGCTCAAATGTCTTAAATTAACTCTTTTTGTAAGAAAGAATAGAAGGGTTTAGTCTTTCATTTTGCAATGGATGTCAAGTTAAGTCATTATGTCCTAAAATAGTGCAGCAGTAATGCAACAAATATGTAATAAGTGTTGTACTTGAACTCTTGGATACTGTATTAGTTAGTGTGGTCAAAATGACTTCAGATATAGGAAAATGTTATTGATATACATTTGTGTACATTTTAGGCTATATAAAGATGTACTAATGATAAAAAGTCTCTCATAAAACACATAGAGGCGCGTGAGACGCATGTAAGATGGGGTATTTTGGTCATAATTATCCTTTATGTAGCTCAAGATGTATAAAAAATAATATATATCTAATATGATTCTCAGATATATAGATAAACTATTAGTTAATGGGGTCAAAATGGGACCATCTAAAGGATAAATGTAATTCTCCGAATGGGCCAGGTGGGCTAATTATGGGCATAACCTTCTATTGTTGTGTGCTTTGGTGCTACTTTGGGTTGTTTAGTGTCAGGTTTTAAAAATAAGTCAAACTTTTTAAGTTTTTCTGAGTTTGGGACCCAATATCATGTTTTGAATATCCTAAACTTTTCTAATGTATTATTGTCACTCATATAAGGCACTTAAAAGATTATTTTTGGACACGAAACGAATATATGTAGAAAAAATAAAATTTGAAAAACTATCACATCAAAGAATAATTTGAATTTAAAAAAGATGACCAATCAATTGACAGTCGACTACTCTACACTGAGGTATTGAAAAACAATAAGAGATTTAAATCTCATAAAGTTCAACTTCGATTCTCCCGGGACCATTTATCTGTGACCAAAGATTTTTTATTCGAACTATTTTTTTTCTTTTATTTCCTTAATAGAAATTGATTAAACCCATAATAATAAAGGGCACACGAGACGGCATTGCGTAGCTTTTTCTTGACGGCGACCCGTCTCTCTATAAAGCCGCTTTTTGCCGGGCAGCCGCTGCTCACCGGCGATTGAGAATCGGATTCCGTGTTAAAGTTTGGAGCTTTTAATTAGGGGTGTCAATTTGGGTTAGCGTGTCATTGTCGTGTCGTGTTGGGATACACATATAATACGTTTCAGGTTAAGTCAAACACGATTCGTTTAATAATCGTGTCAAATTTCTTAGACCCAAACACGACACGTTTATTAAACATGTAACACAACACGACCCGTTTAACCGGTTTAACTAAATGTGTTGTGTCGTGTCGTGTCGTGTCGTATCACCTATTTAACCCGTTTAATTTAAACGGATCGTGTTGTATCACCTGTTAAACGTGTTATTTAGTTTTAAACGTGTTATTTCGTATATAATCGTGTTAATGTGTTCAGATCAACCCACTAACCCTTTTAATTAAATATGTCATTTCGTATATAATCGTGTTAACGTGTTCAGATCAACCCGTTAACACGTTTAATTAAACGTGTCATTTCGTGTCTATATAGATTAGACGGTTTGACCCTCCTAGGACACGAAAATAATCGTGTCATGACCCGAACCCAATTAACCCCAACCCTAACCCACTTAATTTCGTGTCATGTCGTATCGTGTAATCGATTCATGTCCAAAATTGCCGGCCCTACTTTTAATGATTGTTCGATGATTCAAATTAATAGCTCTTCCACTTCACTCTTTTCATTCTTAATTAAAAAAATTAGTTGCTAATAAGGTTTTATATTGATATATATTAATAAATAAATATATTTTATTTTTAATACTTAAATAATTCTATTAATTGATTAAGAGTTTTGCTATCAAGTGCACTAAAAGATGCATTTAATTCATGTGTTTTGAGCATCTTAACGTCTTTATTAATTGATAATAAATATATCGTATTTTAAAATATTTTAACGGTGAATAAAAATAGTCAAATGCTTAAAATCAAATAAGTTTAATGTACCTTAACAAGTGTTTAACTTAAACCCATTGACTAAATATTTCAAAAAGGGAAGACATAAAAATACCCTTATACTTTATTAAAAGTGTTCCCGTGACGCATCGAATTTTTAAAACATTTCATTATAAATACTTTTACTTTAAAAAAATAAAATTATTACACACCTATTAGACAATAATTAGGGATAGTTTGTAAGTATAAAATGCACGAGCAAAAATCTCATAGACCAAATAAGAGGGTGCCATGTGTGACGTGAAAGAAGGTGTTTAATAATTTTATTTTTGGAGGTAGAGGAGTTGTAACACCCCGCTCTCACCTACGGGTGTTACTCACGAATAGCCAGCTTACTATTCACGCGCTAGGGCAAAGATGAAGAGACGACAACGTTTCAACGAGAAACGACCTAGGTAGGAATTAGGCTTTGCCCTCTCTTTGCTTCACTCAAGGGTCCGGGAATTACCGAAACGACCCCGCGAAAATAAAACCCGAAACCTTACAAGTGTCACCTCTTCTCAAGCTCTTTAATGAAGAGCTAAGAATGACTTCCCAAAATCGAAAGAAATAAACTAATGTAAAGATCCAAAAAAAAAAAAAAAAAAGAAACTAAATTAATTAAATTAATTAAATTATATATATAATAATTAATTAAAACAAAAAAAAAAACAAAAAAAATATAAAAAGAAAAGGGGGAGGCGCTCGGCAGCCCCCCCCCCAAATCAGAAAATCTCTCTCTCTCTCTCTCTTTTATTTTCTCTTGATTTCCTCTCGGATTATCTTCGATTCCAAGCGATCCGGCCGTTCGATCGTTGATCCGACTTCGCTTTCACCGTTAAAGTGCCCCCGATCTACAAGGAGGTAAGTGTTTTGGCTTCATCCTCTCTGTTTTGCTTGTTGTTTTCGTGAAATGAGGCTTGAGGCGCGATGGGGCTTGTTGGCCGAATGTTTGAGGTTAGATCTACGAAGATCCAACCGTTGGATTTTTGTGATTAACATCCCGATCGAGCGATAGGAAGAACCGGAACAACTTACCCTGATGGACCTACACGAACTTCCCAGGGGGGTCACCCATCCTTGGATTACCCCAGGTCAAGCACGCTTAACTTGGGAGTTCTTTGCCAACATTCAGCCCAAAAGGTATCCAGCTGGTGTTGTTTCCTTTCTTACGCTATCCTCGATATATTCTAACTTCTCTGGGCTCTCGGGGTATTACATTCTCCCCCCCTTGAGCACATGACGTCCTCGTCATGCGACCTTACAACTGGTCCCAGACCTTCTCCCCTTGGGGGCTGCCATCCTAGAAGCCTGCCAGAAGCCGCTCCTTGTACAGGCCCTCGAGCCCCGGCGCCACTCCCCGCCCTCATCGGACCGCCTTCACCAAGGGTCGGCTCTGATACCACCTGTAACATCCCGATCGAGCGATAGGAAGAACCGGAACAACTTACCCTGATGGACCTACACGAACTTCCCAGGGGGGTCACCCATCCTTGGATTACCCCAGGTCAAGCACGCTTAACTTGGGAGTTCTTTGCCAACATTCAGCCCAAAAGGTATCCAGCTGGTGTTGTTTCCTTTCTTACGCTATCCTCGATATATTCTAACTTCTCTGGGCTCTCGGGGTATTACAACTAACTCACTTGCTTCATATAAATTATGGCATAAAGCCTTAATTATAAGAAAATAATTCTTCTTTGCCCCAACTATTAACTCATTTTCTCACTTTCAATTCCTTTAGAAAATATTTGGATTAATATTTCTTTAGAAAAATTTAATAAAATTTCCCTTATCAATTCTCCATTGATTTTTCTCTTTTAATTATTTCAAAAATCATAATTTTTCAACCCTTAGGAAATTAATTTTTGAAATTCAAACCTCAAGGCATCCTCATCCATTTTCAAATTTTAAGGAAAATACTTCATTATTTATTTTCCAAAATATATGATTTTTTTCCCAATTTCCTCAAATTTATATTAATTTAATAATTAATTTTGAGGCTAAAATACCTATTTATTTATTTAAACATAAATTATTTCAGAATTTCCAAAATAACATATTATATTTAAATAAACAGAAAATAAAATAAAATAAAAAAGAAAATCCCAACAACAGCAGGAGGGCATGCGGCAGCCGCATACTGGCGCGCAGCCGCGCCCAACCGTGCCCAGGCGCACCCAGGCGCGCCCCCTGGGCTAGAACACTGCCTCAACTTTTTTTTATGAAAAAAATATATATATTTTTTTCTTTTAAAATCCAAAATTTTCAGAATGCTTTTACACTTCAAATGGCTTCCAAAACATTCAAATTTGCCACTATTCAACCACATTAAGCATTCATTACATATTTAACAAAATAAATACAACATCAACCACTAAATCCACAAATACATATACTTCACATGCATTTCTCTTTTCTTCATTACCTTCAACCTTCCAAAACTCTTTTTCCTTTAGATGATTCTCTACCTACATAAAGATCAAATGACCTTATAAGCCAATGCTCAGTAAGGGTGCTATGCAAATATAAATGTAACGTGAGAATATAAACATGTAATGCAAATGTAATGCATATAATGGGTAGTCCTCCATGCCCTCATAACTACTTAGGTTAAGGCACCAATCAACCCCTTTTTCATCACTAGTCTTCCATATGGCCATAGATCCACTAGAACACAAAACATGCAATAAGACCATTACATACAACTCATTAAAAACATGTACAAATGCAAGCAAAACCCTCCACCACTTGGGGTTATCCCTTACCTCTTTCCTTGAAGTTTCAATACTTCCACTTGTCAAGACTCTCTCTTTGGCTTTTAATCACCTTAAGAAAATATCCTTAAAGTATTAGAGATCTTTAAGACTAAAGAATGAATGGAGAATGGAAACTTTCCTACACACTTGAAGAAATTTAAACTAAGGTTTACCTCTTGCTTACATTTCTTCTTCATTCTCCTAAACTTCTTCTTACTCTCTTTCTCTTAATATGTGGAAAAACTTTGCACAAAAATCTCAACTCCCTATTTATAGAGATTTCCTACTCAATCCATGTCAAAACTCAAGATTACATCTTAGACATTGGTTTTTCTTTAATTCAAGAGACTTAATCTCAACCCTCCAATACAAGCACAATCCTTGTGCTTCTTTTAACCCTCAATCTTAGTCTTTGATTTTAAGAGAACTCATCTCTAGTCTCTAAAGAAACACAATCCAAGAGACTTAGTCTCTTTAAATCTCATCCTTTGATTTTCTTTGGAGATTAAATCCTCAACCATTAGATCAATCTCTAATTCCCATAATTCTCCAATTTTCAAAATTAATAAATAATGACTAATTTCAAGATTAACTAATTTCTCCATTTTTCATTTAATTTAAATCCATAACTTTTCAAGCATTTAATGGAGACTAATATCTTTTCTTTTTGATTTTATTTAAATTGCTCTTGAAAGATCTAATTCAATTTACTTTGGCATTTAATTAAATCTACCATTTTCTCACATAAATGCATGACTAATTTTCATTTAATATGGAATTTCTTTTAATTCTCTCCATAATGACTCTCATTTAATGCTTGAGAGACTAATTTCTTTTCTTTTTACATTTATTTAAATCCCACTCTTGTTTCATAAGATCATGCCAAGTGTCCCTTTACACTTAATCAATAAATTTATTATTCCTAAATTAAATTAAATCTCATTCCATGAGATCTTGCCAAGTGTCACAAATCTAACCTACTTGGCTTCCATTTTTAATTTCTAATTATCCATGCATTTAAACAAAAATTAAATTATCCAAAAATCAATTCTCCAATATAAATAATTTCTCCAAAAATAATTTATCCTTTTATGGGACAAGACTCCAAATTACCGTTTTGCCCCTTCTAAGGCATTATATATTATGGGTCTTCTCTTTAATTCAAGGGCAATTATGAAATTTTCCCTATACCAATATTCTCTTAATTGATAAAATCTATCATGACTCATCAAGGGTATTACAGGAGTCTAACGGAATGTTTTGAATGTTCAAGATGTCACATGACATTTTTGATAAATTACAGAGGTATTTTTATGCCTTCCCCATTTCAAAAACAAGATTCATTTATTATGTATTGTGTTTAACATCCAAACAATTTTATTAGGTAGAGTTTGTTAAAATGAGTAAAATAAGTTTGAAATATTTTATGAATCAAAATATAGAATGATCAAGATAAAACTGAGAAGCATTCTAATATTTTTATCAAATTACTTGTTAAATTTTTTAGAATAAATTAGAGGACATAAACAACATATTTTCTTATCTGTAAAAACCAAAATATGCTTATCTTGAGAGGGAGAAAGAGATAAACATATATGAAAAGACCAAGATAAGAAGTCACGTAACATTTTTTTCAATGGTCGTCATATAAATTTAACAAACACATTGAAAATGATAAAAAATTATAATATTTTTCATATCTTATATTTTTTTATCTATATCTTGATTAACAAATACTACCTTAATTAATTAATAGTTCAGAACACGAAACATTTATCATCATAAATAAAATTGTCTGAACGTAAAAAACAAGATGCAATACGTATAATTTATCTAAAAATAAAATATATTTATTGTTACTTAACCATTTGTAATACCTGGGAAATATTTAAGGGCATAAATGGAATTTTATGAAGGGCATAAGTGAAATTTGCGAAATAAATAGGCTATAGGGTACATTATCGCAGTTTTAAGCGATCGAAACTACCGGAGGGAGTACCCCAAACCTTAGATAGCCAAGGAAAATGTAATGGTATCAACGAGTAATACGAGTTTTGATTTCAAGTGTTAAAAGAAATTGGATCGGAAACAGTTTTCGGTACAACTGTCGACTGAGCTGAGAAAATCGAATCGACGTAAGGAACATCCAAAAAGTCAACGGAATGTCTTGAGAACTTAGAATTTGTATATGAAACAACCGTCTAGCGATTTCGGGTTGAAACGAATGAATTTAAGGTCAAAACGAGCAATCGTGCCAAAGTGTAATTTTTCAATTTTTCCCGAGAGAGGTCAAAACGATGGTTTTTCAGAAAGTTCGAGGATGAAATGAAGAGTACTAATCATTTGGGCCTTAATGGTGTTGTTAGAAAGATCATGGGCTCAAGGAAAAGGGCAAAATTGAGAATGAAAGAAATCAGGGGGCTAAAGTGCAATTTATCAAACTTCAAGTGTGAACACAGCAACAAAGAAATCGGCCGCCATTTTCCTCCACACGTGGCCCTCGTTTCCGGCAATGGGACGGCCGAGGGAGACCTGGGGAAGGTTGTATACGGCGTGGGCTGGCTTGGAGGCCAAGCCTTGGCCAGTAATTGGTCGAGAGGTGGCCGAAAATTGCTATGAAATGGGGCCGAGGGTTTCAAATTTTGGGAAAGAAATTGGCCACAATTTGGAGTGATTTTGAGAGAGTAGATAAGGGCCTATTGATCCTTGCATTTAGGAGAAGGATTCTGGAGCATTTGGGGTCGAATTGAGCACGTTTAAAGGTTGTTCGAAGCTCGCCGGAAAATTCGAGGCGATCTGCCTCGCTGGACCTGCAACTGGCCTTTTGGAGGCCATTCTAGTATCCTTTCAGCCAGAAACAGATACCATTGACATCGATTCATCAAGGGCTTCAAGGGGGTGCCGTTGTTTTGGCCACTGGAGTCGTCGACAGCAGCTGGAAAACAGAGAAGAATGTGGTGCGTGAGCTACACGCGCCACACTCCACACGTAGCCACGCGCTGAGCGCGTGAGCAAGGGCATTTTCAGTATTTTTCTTCTAATATTTTTCTTAAATTATTTTAGTATTTATCATGTTGAAAAATTTGGGAAAAAGTTTGAAGAGATAAATATTTTTGAATTATCGAGGTGAAAATTGGGAGAAAAATAGAGAAAATTATGGAAAAATTGAGAAAAATAGATTTTGATGCTCTTTAATTAAATATGGTGTTTATGGAGTATCATGGCTCGAGGTTGAGTATAAGTACAAGTGTTTATGACTTGGCACGCAAATCGAGGTAGTGCACGAGGATTAAGGCGATCCGAATACATTTGAGATGAGTACTTGCCCCCAAAACTTGACTTATTGTGAGTGGTTCTCCCCCAAACTTGTTTATTGTGAGTTGTTCACTACCAAAACTTGTTTACTGTGGATGTTTTATCCTAAAAACTTGGTGTTTGTTCTATCTAAAAATGTTGTGATTTCATGCAAAATGGTTTTGTTGCAATACAAAAAGGTAACCGGAGACAGTTAGTTTATGAGGGAGGTTCGTCCCTAAATGTTTTGAACTTGTGCATTGCATTTTATAAAATGTTGTTTATATGTTGCTTTGAATTGTGAATATGACATTGTTTTGCGTTTTGTGTGTTCGTATAGAATGTCAGCCTAAGATGTCTGGATAATGTAGCCATAATTCTCCAAGGGCGTGACGGAATAATAGGGGTATCTTATGCTGATGTACATGCCGGGATAGCTGCCTTGGTTTCCATGGCAGGCCATTTGGTCAGAGAAGCTGCACTAGGATGACTAGGTGGTCTATATTGTGTTGTTCATGTAGGATGTCAGTCTAGGATGTTGTCTGGATAGTGTAGACATAATTTTCCAAGGGCGTGGCGGAATAATAGAGGTATCTTGTGCTGGTGAGTATGCCGAGATAGTCGTCTTGGTTTCTGTGCCAGGCCGTTTGGTCAGAGAAGTTGCACTAGGATGACTAGGTGGTCCATGTGAAATTTTGGAGTTGGGATTGTGTGGCGGTTCCTGGACACTTAGAGTTGGAACGTAATCTCTGATGTAAATGTGGTAAGCCGGGCTCCTACGTTGATGTGATCCTCTTGGGCCGGGAGTTGGTAACGATTGTTCCCGAGATGTTGGAGAGATGCATTGACTTGCCCTTCTTAAGCTAGAATTGGGTCGTGTCGATGTGTCGGTATGGCTACATAGCTTTTAGAGAGATTGTTCTTTTTCCGCGGTAGGGTTAAGCGCTGTGGAATTCTTTTGGGCTAGGGCTTGCAGGGTTGTATTGGTTTATTTCATGTCTTGCATTCATTCATGAAAATGTGATTTTGAACTCTCACTTAAATGATTCATCATCTAATATGGACTATGTCCTTAGAATATTCAAACGTTTCAGGTGAAAGCAGCGGTGCGAAAGGGAAATGGATCGCCAAGGAGTGACGACAATTAGTGGATAGTTTACTTTATGTAATTTTCAATTATGTTGTTAATTTTGATAACGTCATGTAAACATTGGTTCGAGTGACGACAATTAGTGGATAATTTACTTTATGTAATTTTCAATTATGTTGTTAATTTTGATAACGTCATGTAAACATTGGTTCGACTTTATATTATGAATAAAGTGGTTTCGATTATGTCTATTGAGGTTTCGATCTAACTTCCGCTTTTAAAATGATGTACATGTTTTAGTTTATTGATATGGTTCATAGTTAATATACTAAAAAGGTGTAACGGGATCTTTGGGGAATGATTTTGTGTTGAGTTTCTGTTGATTGAAAAAAAAAAACATTCCCAAAATCTTACATTACCTAACACTCCGAAAATTGGGGTGTTACACCATTGCTCTTAACATAATTAATTAGCATTACCTAATTCATAATTATTTCTTATTTTATTCATATAGATATATGTAAAGAATGACAAAAAAAAAAAATACTATTTGAATTCTCCACATTGACACTTGTTATGATATTCGACATTTATGTATTGTATTATATAGACTTAATACATATGACGTCTTTTTATTAATTAAAAAATATAATATTTAATTTTTAATGTATAAAATATCAATATTTGATATTCAATCTAATCAAATATTATTAACTGATCATTTATGTGATATGTTACTTGAGAAAACGAATGCGTTCATACACACCCTAGTGTTCTATCATAACAATGACTTAAAAGCAATAATTTTTAATAATTAAAATATCAAATTTCGACATTTGCACTTCAGAGGCTAAATTAATATTATATTTTTTAATTATTGAAGAGACGTCATATATACTAAACATATTATATATTACATTAATATAAATATACAATGTCAATGCCTAAAATAAAAAACAATAATATAATAATAATAATAATTAAAGTTCGTTAATCTTTATATCTTTTTCAAATCATTTTCAAAATTATTTAATCTGATTGATGGCTCTGCTAATACACCTGTAACAAAAAAAGCAAAGATGCTAATCTTTTTTTTTTTTTTTCAATTAAGGTAAGAAAATACCTATTTTAAATAAATAAAATTTTTATACAAAATAATGTGTTCTTCCTAGAGAAGTAATCTCCAATTTAAAAAATTTAATTATATGTCATAAGTAAAAACCCATCAAAAGACTAAAAAGACCCAACACAAAATTTGAGCTTTCTTGAAAATCATGCGAAAAGGCCAAGCTTGAAAGAAAAATGCTATTTGTACATAATGGATGACCAAAAGAATGATCGAAAGACTTCAAAATGATAAAAATATTCTCACCTGCAATTGTTTTCCCTTCCCTTCCCATGGTCGCCTCTTCTCTCATCTCTTTTCCTTTCCCATGGGGGCCTCAAGCAATTGCTAACAACCGTCGGCTCACACCGACCACCGCACTGTCGTTGCCTCCTTCATTGCCGACAACCATTCCAAGAAAACAATGAGTGATTAAAGCATTTTCTACCCTATCACTATTAAATTATAATTTCAATGTTTTATCGTTCACGTTTCCAAAAAAAGCACAAAATATAATTTATTCACAATTATTTTGTCTGTAAACCATCAATTTTTTTACTTTTTCATCAACTTAAAGTCAACATCATCATGCATTTCTGTGTCTTCTTTGTATATCTAGCTATAGATTTATTTATTTTTTATATTTTGGGTTTTGTTGCTTGATATGGGCAGATGTTATCGGACGATCTAAGTCACAACAAGTTCGATTTTGAGTTCCTGGACAACACCATCGATGAACCCTACTTGGTTCAAACCAATGTTTATGTTAATAGCGTCGAAAACAGAGAACATAGATGATCGGACTTCATCCATGGATGAAGTCTCCGATGAAGTCCGATCAAACTTTTATCCTTATGGAGACTTACTCCCCTGATAAAGTTCGTTGATTTGCGACTGAGAAGCGCCTGAAAATGTCAACGGCGGTGGCAGGTAGGGACAATAGTAGGTGCGACTGGCAGTTGTGGCCAACGATGCGAGCTAGGATGCGATTGGGGGCAATGACAGTGCAAGTTGGGGTGTTGATGGGGGCAACAACGACGATACGGGGTAACAATGGCGATGGGTTTCTCAAGACTAGAGGTGCCGTGGAAGTGATTTGAGAGAGAGATATTTTCGTTATTTTATCATGTGTGTGTAAGGTTGTGTGTAAATCTTGATGTACATGTAGCATTGCCCAGCCTGAAAACAAAAGGTCAAGAGACCTTGCGATCTATTAGAAATCTTAAATCGAAAGACCACTGGAGGTCTTTGCATTCTCCCAAAAAACTTAAATTGATAGATCAGGAGATCTTAAATCGAGAGACTACAAGGTCTCCCTAAGACTACTTTGCATTCGAAGGATTCGTCTTTCAAAAACCTATACTGGGGAACTATTTCTGTCTCTCGAAGACTAATTTTTCTCTTAATGATGGGGAGTCTCAAATAAAGTGCAAGTAAAATAATTTCGATATTCAAAAATCTTTCATAGAGTCTTGTAAGAAGAATAGACATTATTCATAAGGATTTTAATTCTAGTTGATCTCATAATGTCAAGATAAATATCATCCCTAAGAATCATAATTCTAGTAGATCTTGAAAAACTTCATACTTCTCTATAAATAGATGAGTTCTCATTGCAGAAAGATTACTACGCATCTGATAATAGTTTCAATACGGCATTTAAAATTTTAATGTTCGACTTAAATATCAAAGTATTTGCGTAAGTTGGAAACTTTCTTACGCTCTCTAATCATTCTATTTTTTTTTTTTTTTTGAAGAGTTCTCTTCTTGGTTTTCACATCCTTTAAATTAAAATTTATTTAATAATTTTTTTTAAATTAGTCACCCACCCGAATCATGGCTTTTTGAGGGTATAATGTTACTAATTTTAAAAAATTTAAAGACTAATAGGATAAATTTTAAGAATTAAGATATATGCAATTTAAATAAATAAATAATAATAATGTTGACCGCAAGATTTTTTTTGTGTTGGGAATTTCTTCACCTTATGTGCCATCTCGGCATCTCCTCTTGCGCTGCTCTCCAGGTTCCAACTGCAAACGATAAAAATGGAAGCTTTTTCTTCTCCTTTATCCTTTTACCTTTTCTTTTCCTTGGATTCCAAGGAAGTTGTGAATTCTTATCATGGGAAGAGCTTAACGGTGTTCATTACTTGAAACTGAAAGTAGGGTTTTTTGTCCCTCTCTCTCTCTCTCTCTCTCTCTCTGTGGATTATCTCAACTGGTTTCTGATTTCTTTGTTCACAAAAAGGAAAGAAGCTAGATTGAAGCTGTAAAACTGGGAATTCTTTACTTGGTATTTCTGCATTTCACCCTTTTTAAGGCCCAGCCGTCCCTTCTTTCTCTCTTTCAATTCAATCTCTCTCTCTCTCTCTCTCTCAATTCAATCTATGGGAAGAGCAACCAGGTGGCTAAAGGGCTTGTTCGGGATAAAGAAAGACAAACCAAAAAAGGACAGCACCAATCCCGGTGACCGGAAAGACACGAATAGCTGGAGCCTTGGCCACTCGGGGAGAGACACCGGTCCGCTGTGTCAGAATCCAGCGACCATACCACCAAACATTACGCCGGCCGAGGCTGCTTGGCTCAAATCCTTCTACCATGACACCGAAACCGGCGAAACGGAGCAGAACAAGCACGCAATCGCCGTCGCGGCCGCCACTGCCGCCGCCGCAGACGCAGCCGTCGCAGCAGCTCAGGCGGCAGTCGCGGTCGTCAGGCTCACTAGCCAGGGCCGAGGCACCATGTTCGGTGGCGGCCGGGACTGGTGGGCCGCCGTCAAGATTCAGACCGTTTTCCGCGGATTTTTAGTAATTACATCAGCTTTTTGGGACCGTTTCTTCTTTTTTGTAACGTTTCAGTTACAATTAGAAGGAGATTGGATTTGAATTAGCTTTTTGATTATATTTGAACAGGCCAGAAAGGCGTTGAAAGCTCTGAAAGCACTGGTGAAGCTTCAAGCTCTAGTTAGAGGGTATCTGGTGAGGAAACAAGCCGCTGCAACGTTCCATGGAATGCAAGCTTTGATACGAGCACAGGCGACTGTTCGTGCCCAGAAATCGCTCGGATTATCCTTCAACACTAACAATTTTCATCCACATTTTAGAGCAAGAAAATCTAGCGTAAGACCCAAGTCTTTGATTTTGTCTTTTATTGGATAAGAATGAGAATCCGCAGAATGAACAGTTTCTTTTCTTTGACAGGAAAGATTTGATGATACGAGAAGCGAGTACATTTCACGAATTCATAGCAGAAGGCTTTCGGCTTCTTTCGATGCCACAATGAACGGAAATTATGGCGTAGATGAGAGCCCCAAGATAGTGGAAATGGACACCGGGAGGCCCAAATCAAGATCCCGGCGGACGGACGCCTCGCCGTCGGATTCCGGCGAGGACCCGTTCGGCCATCCGCCGCCGTCGCCGCTCTGCTGCCGGATCCTCCGAGACGATGACTGCCGCTTCTCCACTGCCCAGAGCACGCCCCGCTTCGTCAATTCCACCGGACAAGTCACCCCTGCGAAAAGCACCTGCACCGACGGCGGCGTTTACCGGCAGTACGCCGGTTTCCCGAACTACATGGCGAATACACAGTCGTTCAAGGCGAAGCTGAGGTCTCAGAGCGCCCCGAAACAGCGGCCCGACGCGGGGTCGTCGAAGAAGAGGCTTTCGTTGAACGAGATGATGGAATCAAGAAGAAACAGCCTGAGTGGGGTCAGAATGCAGAGGTCATGTTCACGAGCCCAGGAGGTGATCAATTTCAAGAACGCTGTGATGGGCAATCTTAACAGGTCTTCAGAATTTTCTCGAGAAAAGGAGAGAGATTTCGGTTTGCCGAGAAAGTGGTGAGAAAGACATGAGAATGTGTGTAAAGTACGTGCAAGGAAGATGTGATTAGAGTTTCCCCCTTTGCTTTTCCTTTTGAGTTTAAGGTTTAATGATGGTATACTAGGTAATCATCTTTAAATCATTGCAGATCTCTTGCTTTGTCTAATCATTGCTTCTTGATTTGACTTCCTCAAAACGAATCCAGCAGCAGCAGAAAGCTCTAAGCTGCTACACTATTTGTAATTCACTAATTAAGTGTAGTCATTTGGACTCGATAATCAAACTGAACCAATGTAATTGACCTGATTTCATTCGGGATTTTTCTTAACTTCGATGTGGTTCTGAGTATGATTTTGTAGACTTAATTGGTATGTTGTTGGGATAAATCTAAATTAGACCAGAAGTTTAAGGGTTAGACTCAACTTGAGGCTTAAACATGAAGCAATAATGTAATGTCCTGTTAGAAGTTAGCAAAAGGCAAATCATCTCATTCTACCAAATGAAATGCAGCGTTTTTGCTAAACCCGAACCGACCCGACTTCTAAATATCGTAACAGAAGCTAGTACGAGACAGACTGTACACCTACTGTCTACCTCAAAGTCTACAAATTAATTAGCTGGGATTGATTTGAAATGGCATATGTTGGGATGGGATCTAGGTAGTCTGCTAGAACAGAGATTTGTTTGTATTATATAACGTTAACAATTCAAATTTGTTGGGGATTTTCTCCGATCATGGATAGCCAGGCCCCTTAAGTATTAGATTCCATCTGACCCACTTTGATTGGATAAATTAACCCAGCGATATTGATATTTTGTATTCTTTCTCCCTTCATTTGTATCAACCAACAAATCGTTTCTATACATCATCTTACTTATCATTTGTGTTTTTTTTTAAAATATGCGTCGACAGCTCAAGCTAGTAACTTTTCAATAATATAGGTGTAACCTTATCGTTTTTATTATTAATGATGATGGGATGGGATATGGCAATGATGCATTTTGGGACCCTTTTTATTTAGGAAATATATGCCATTCTTGGTTGATGCTAAAAAGTACAACAATCTCTTCAAGAGCCAGCCCTTGATGAAACATTACAAAAAGAAAGGTTTTCATGATCAAATTTATGGAGTTCTTATTTTTCAAGGAATGGGTCTTTGTGTGAGGATGATGGGCACAAATTAAGGGCAGTTTTGTCTGTCTTGGTGTCTACAGGGACAGTGCCTAGAAAATTATTGATGCACGGGTGGTGTTTGATGAAATGCCTCAAAAAGAACAGAGTGTTGTGGGCTGCAATTAGCCAGGTAATGCTCAACATGTGAAACACATATTTCTTCGTTTGCTGTTTGCTTTGACTGGAGATGTTGGTGGCTTTTGTGGTATTGATTATGTTTATATCAATACCGATTCGATCGGAGCTCTTGGAATATTTATTGCAGGAAAAATAATATATAGTCTAACCAAACATTAAAACGGAATAAAAATTTTAGTGGAGAACTTATAAAAAAAAAAAGGAAAAGGAAATGCTTACTATACTAACTGGAAACTTTAGTAAATCATAATGATTATTTTTAAAGAACTTTTTGATAAAATTCATGTCTAAACGAATTGAATTTGAGCATTAACATCCAAAATACTGTATGCATAATGAAATCAAGAAGTTGGGCTGTTAAACTCTTGCTAAATATTTGATAATTGTTGTTACTTGAACATAATAATAAATTTATTTATTGAGAATATCATCTGTTTAAAATTTATAAGAAAAAAAAATAATTAGAGAGCACGGGATAGTCTTTATGTAAACACTTTAATGCTTAAATTAGATTATTAAAAATTCTTAAATAAATTACAAAGCTCTTGAATCAATATTAATGATATATCTTTTTTGGAATGAGCACTCTCATCTATTTATAGAGAAGTGTAGTGGATCGTAATAGGAATTTATGGTATTTTAAGATCAATTAAGATTATGACTTTTATTAATTATGTCTGTCTTGTATGGAATTCTCAAAAGAATTTTTAGATGTTACAACTATTATATTCATATTTTTTTAAGAAAGGGTTTGTATACTGGTCTCTAGGACATTGAGTCTAACTAGGACCTCTTATGGTCTCTAAAAGATTGGAGTCTATCTAAAACCTCTTACGATCTATGAAAAACTAGAATTTTCTCGGGACCTTTATGATCTTTGAGGGATTGGAGTCTAACTATATTCACAAAATTATTATGGGTTATGGGCTTTTTGCCTTTTAGCGGACCTTTGCCCACGTCACATCAACAACAAATGTGTTTTTCATTTTGCCTTAGACTCTTTAAATTCTTCTTTGCCCCTCTTGGAGACCTGCTGGCAGCATGTTCTCTTTCTGGAAACAAATTGATTGCTAGCTCTAGCCATCGAGTAGCCTACTGATTTGAAGTGTTCATTTATCTGTTAGTAGCTGGTTAGAGAGGGTTGGACCAAAAAACAAAATGTAAGAAAGAGGAAAAGTTGTCTTCTACTCTAAAAGAAGAAGGTTTGGTGGCCAATGCTTTCCAGCAGCCATGATTGACCTTCAAAAATTGTATACAAAGCATGGGTCCTCTTAATAGAGTCTGTGACTCGGTGTTCCTTGTTCAGTACGATTATTATCAAGTACTTAGGAATTTTCAAACTTGATGTCTTTTCACTATAATCTAATGTGTTTAACAACACTTTTACGTGTGTTAGTATCACCACCAGTAAGGAAAAACCATCTAATTAGGATGGAAGGATGACAGATGACAAGTCTGTAACTTTATCCTCCTTTTTCTCCCTAAGAATTGGTTGTGTATAGAAATGTTATCCAAAAATTTAGCAAAGTTGTATCAGAGCATACCTGTCAAATTCCAACAGAGTGGTATGAAACAGGGTTGAATAACTGTGGGAATGGATCAAAAGGCCTACTAGAGTGTGGGCTTTGATCATACAGGTTGATTGTTCTTTGGAGATGGTTCAAATGGTCGAGGTGGAAGAAACAATGTATACTTAGGTGGCGTTTGTTAATCATCAAGATATGAACTGAAAAAGTCAAGATATGGAATGCATCCCAAACTTCTATCATTTTCAACATGATCTTTAAGCTTATCTAACCATTCTTGAAAAAATCATTAATGATTTCTTATCTTAATCTTTCAAGATATACTTATCTCCCCCCTCGAGATAAGCATATATTGATCTTTATAGATAAGTGTCCTCTAGTGCATTTTAAAAAATAATTTGATAAAAATCTTAAAATGCTTCTCAACTTTATCTTGACCATTTCATATCTTAGTCCGAAAACCATTTCGGACTTATCTTAATACTCCCTTATCTTACTCATTTTAACAAACGCTATTTTAGTGAAATTTGATCTTTCAACAACATGAGATTAAAGTTTTTCTTAGTTCCTACCTCAGAGCATGCAATGTGTGGGATGTTGGAAAAGAGTCACAAAGTACCGTATGTATCCACAGGTGTTTCAAATTTAGGAAAAAAACATTTGCAATTTCGCGAAAGGCAATACGACGTGTGATATGGATGGAGATTGAAAATTGGGGGAAAGAGAATGTCCAAGTTGTATTTTGAAACATGCCAGATCAAACTCTCTGATATTAGGGGTGTGCAAAACTTTGGTCCAATCCAAGTAACCAAATCGAATCAACTAAAATTGTTGGATCGGTTAAGTTTTTGTGAAAATTCAGTTCGGTTCTTTTTTTTTTTTTAGAAATTTTGATTTTTCGATTTCGATTTGGTTTTTCGATTGGAAATAACCCAACTAACCTAATGATCAAAGTTTATAAAACATCATTTTGGGCTCAGTATAAAAGAGAAACAGATAAAACAGTAAAAGGATCAAACCAATGCTTCGATCCTTCTACCTTTCCCTTCACTTAGCCTTTTCCCTTCCCTCTCGTCTCCTATTGCCATCTTCGACTCTCTAACCTATCCCATTCCCTCAAATGCCAAACCCTTTTTGTCTACCTCCAACCCTAACGGCGGCCAGCTTTGTTCCCATCGGCCATTGCTACTGGCATCTCTCTCTTCCTTTGATTCACGCCACCGTGCTTGCCCATCAACCCCATCTCGGTAGCCACCATCATTTCAAATCGCCTCTATTTCCTTCAACGATTCATAGCATATGGGCTTAGGCCCCTTTAGAAAGTTTTTCAGTAGGTGGGTATTCTACATTAAAACCTAGATCTACTAAAATCCAACCATTAGATCTTTTTTAATTTTGGGGTACGTGGGTCAATGAGTCAAGGCTAATTTGATGGTCAATTCTGATCGTCATAATCTATTGTGGATGGTGATCAGTGATGTTTTTCCAAAAATGAGTTACAAAATTAATTTTTAGATTTACAAAAAATCAACCATTTAATCAAACTGATTTTTTGATAAATGAATCATCGCGGTTGGGGGAATTCGATAATCAATTTTGATCATTGGAATTACTAGCTGGCTAGGTGGCCAACGGCAACAGTAAGGCCGAAAATTAGTTCGGTCTCTTCTATTATTTTTGGGTTTGTTTGGTCGATTTGATTTTTATGAATTTTGTTTGATTTTTTTGGTTTTTGATGAGTTTAGTTTTTGGGTTTGTTAAGTCGGTTCGCTTCAATTTTGTATAGCAGTTCGATTTTTTCAATTATTGAATTTCAATCGATTTAGTAACCAACTCGACGTTTTGCACACCCCTATAGACTGAGATAGAGACCAGGGTTAAATAGTCCAAAGGAGTTGTATGATTTTGGCATGGAAGCATAACATCATAGAAGAAATTCAGGATAAAACAAGTTTTATTCTTCCTCATTATCTCAATCTGGAGTTGACTATGCATACAACCGTGTGTGTACGTATATATATATATATATGTAGTTTTGCTGTTGTTATTATCACTACAATTTAACCCATTCAGAGCCATCAATGAAGCTAAGAGAAACAAAAGGCTTAGCTTCCTCATCAGTGAGTTCTCTTGCCCATGACACTCTTCCTGCAAAACTAGCCCCTGGTCCTGTGCACTTGTATTGCCCATAGAATACAGTCCTGCATAATATAGTCAATGCCACCATCATAATTACAATTTAACAATTCCCTTTCATTCACATCTTAAGAAAGCTTGTTCTAATGACTCATTCTGATTGAACTTAATGTTAAGGGTTTAGTTTAAATAGCATCATCCATATAAACACACACACACAGACATATAAGCCTCGGTGTTTTAGTTGATTAGGGTTTTCTATTGGTGGGTTTACAAGTTGAGCAGAGTGGACAAGCAGAATAAGGTTGAAGATTCTAGCCTACCCTAGTTGTTTTGGGTACCAAAAGTGTCTCCTTGAGGAAGGACAAATAAATGGCCCTAGCTGACTTTAGTGGGCATTTGGTCATTTAATTAAATAAAAGCTTAACAAGCTACCCGTTAGAGAATATGCAGCTACATTACCTTTGGTAAAGGTAACATGATTAATATATAGCCTAGTCTATTCCAAAAGGAGATTATGGATTAGATTGGGGACGGTGGCACCGCCCTAGACCACTGTATAAAGGTTGTGTTGCATTTTTGCATTTCCTAAGTCTCTCCCTGAGTGGGATAAGCTTTTTGGTGGGAAGACAATATGTGTGTGTGTGTGTGTGTTTGCAGAAAGAAAGCTTTAGAAAGCGTCCCTCATTCAGTGCACTGTGCACTCCTTTGTTTGTTAGCTCTAGAAGAGTCGGGGGATGATAGTTATTGTACATAGTCTTATCCTTGCCTTGCAAAGAGACTATTTTCATAATTAAATCTGTGACCTTCCAAACATAATGAGTAATCTTACCCTTGCTATCAACTATTGAGGTGACCGTTTTTATTTAACTGTCGGGAAATGTGAAAAGATGGAGAGAAAGGAGGGGGGCCTTACATTTCTCTGTTGGGGTCACCCCAATTATACCAGCCTTTTGGGATGATGATATTGTCCATGTATGTATATGAAAAGACAACCCTAGAGAAGGCTCCCCATGCCCTTCCTAGGTACAAAGCCCCTGATCCCGTGACCTTACAGTTCACAAAAGAGAAGCCAGAGTCCTCCAGCAAGCTGCTTCTCCCTTGTGCTGTCACTGCCCCAATTAACTGTGCTATTGCATGCACGTGACATCCCTGCAACACCAACAGTATCATGTACCATTGAAGAAAAACTAATATTCAGTCATTTCGTGATGTCTCAATCTCTCACTTTGTTCTATTGCTATGATTAAACCAATAAGTCTTCCCAGAAAACAGAGGAAAAGGATAGTTGATTCGAGTCATATAGCTCATGGTTTCATAAAACTGCAAGATTTTCGTAATCAAAATCAAACTCTTTACATGAACATTCATTATGATTAGAGAAACCAGACCTCATACAGAGAGAGGGCGTTGCCAAAGATGAAATCCACAGAGCCTTCAATGTAGCAATCCTTGTAGTAATGCCTACCCACATGATCATAGAGTGTGTCCTGTGCTCCAAGAAATCTACACCCTACAAAGGTTGCTGTATCTCCTGATATTCTAAATGCCACTGCTTGTCTTCCTACGGCTCCTGGCGGTGGAACTGGCGCTGTGTTCTGTATTTGACATGTATTCATATAATATGGCTTAGAAATGCAGATAGATACAGAGAAACGGGAGAATGCTATAGAATTTTTATATAGAAACTGCTACCAGAAAAATTTGACAGGATACTCTTAGGTATATTTAAGTTGTGAATTATAAGAGCCTTACAAAAAATCAAGCCTTAGATAGATATGATTGGCGTTCGATTCCACATAGAGTGAGGATAAAGGCATGATATTTTGTTGTTTGTTGTTGTTAATTACTGCTTGGATGCTCTTACAGTGAATTCTTTTTTATAATTATGAGTCATTTTGATGAATGCTTTACTCCTAATATATATATCTGTGTGTGTGTGTGTGTGTGTGTGGTCTTCAATTGTAGAATTTCCTTTTCTATATCATTATCCAATGCTTTGCCCAAAGAGAGAGGTTGGGTAATGATATTAATAGTGATACTTTTGCTATTATGAGTCCATTTTTGTGGTATATTAGTAAGTCAGGTCATTTTATAGCAGAAATGGGATTACCGGATTAGATTCATACCTTGAATGTGAGGTTCTTGGCAATGAAATATTGGGAATTGACAGCAAAAGTTGCAGAGGCATAGGTCCCAAGTGGCTGGCCTTTTGGGCCGGGTGTCTGGGCTGTGTCTCCCCATTGGACTATCGTCTTCTCTGCTCCTGCTCCTTCTATGGTGATGAACGATTTTAATGGAGGTATGTTAACTTTCTCCCTGAAGAATTCACAATTTTCAATCCAAATCCAAGAACTAACTAAAATGAATGGACTCAGAAGAGGCACATGAAGCATTCAAAAGAAGTTGAAAAGTAAAAGACAGAAGCCATTAATTATTAGGCCAATGACCGACCAGCTTCCAATGGGGATCATAAATAAGAGGACAAAGGACAAGGCAAGAAACAAAACCACTGTTCCACTATCTCACAGGCCATGGAATTGCAGGAAACCTCAATATTGACAAACTCTTTTAAGTCCCTGATTTGATAGAATATGGCCCATTTGTCACAACTTGAAACGAATCAAAACAAAAAGTAAAATAAAAATTATTCTCGGAATTAGGGCCTGCCCCTTTTGCTAAGAAGAAAAAGAAAAAGAAAAAGAAAAGGCTAAAAAGGTCCATCTTACGTGTAAACTCCTGCATGAACTTTGATCACAACTCTGACAAGATTGGCAAAGGGGAGAGAATCAATGGCATCCTGGATCGACGTGAAGTCTCCGGCGGCCGGATTCTTGTCGACGGTGAGGGTGTAGGAAGGAAAGAGCTTGTTCTTGGCAGCCTTGAAAAGGGAGTGCTTGAGGCTGCCTACAAAATTCACCCATCTCATGAACTGTTGCTCTGGGACCTGCGCTTGCCCTGTGATGTTTGTTGTGAGTGGCAGCCCTGGGGATCCCTTGTGCCTATGTTTCTTGGAATGGCAAAGGGTTTGCTTTGCATCGAGGAGAACGAGGAGGACGAGAATATTGCACAAAATGTGCCTAAAATGAGGCATGGAATGGGAGAAAGAGAAGGTAATGAAGAGGAGAGGAGAGGAACGTACTTTTGGAGTTGGGGAAGTACACTAAGAAGCTGGTTTGAGTAATGCTTATATATTATGCATATAATAGCTAGGAAAGGCTGTGGAATTAAAAATGTAGGTAGTTAAGGGTATATATATATATATATATATAGAGAGAGAGAGAGAGAGAGATTTTATTAAGAACAGTGCGGCCATTTTAGTAGTATGCTAATATATTTTTTTGTGAAATTGTCATTTTCCAATCCAAACATTATGAAAGAGTCGTTCTCATTCTCATGTTATTCTATAAGCACTGGACACAACTAAGATGATCTAATTTGTTTAATGGATAGCGATGTGCAAACTAAGTTTTTGTACAAAATGGCATAGTTTGCTATCTCACAAGAAAATGACCCGTCAAATTTATCCTTAAAAAAAACCTTATATTATGTAGGCTTTTTAGAATGAAAATTAAAGTTTTAGGCTCGAGTTTGATATCTAATGATATAATTGAGTTTAAGGATAGAGAGGTCTTTTCAGGAGTTTTTGTTACATTTCAATCACTCGAATTTTTTTTATTTAAAAATATATTATTAAAAAATATAAAGAAAAGCCATTCACATATGATTTTGGTAGTGCTAATAAATGTGGTAGAAAAATAGCACTTTCCAATACGAGTATTATAGAATAAGTTGAGTGGTGGGTTTTAGGTAGAAAGTGACATTGGATTAGAGAGGCATGACATGAACTGAAAGGTCACGGGTGCTTTCACCACTGACAACCAGTTCAATGGATGGAGGGAGAGAGAGAGAGAGAGAGAGAGAGACCACCGACAACCAGTTCAATGGAAATGGAGAGAGAGAGCGGGACAGGCTGCTACTGCTGGGGGGCTGCCTTTTAGGTGCACTTTTTGGCTGTAGCTTGTAGAGAATCGCTCGTTTGTAAAACTCTAGCTGCTGCCGCCGCTGGTGCTGAGGCCGCTTTAAGACTTGTTTTTGGTGCCCGTGAATTGTCTCTGTGTTTGGGTCTGAAGCTGAATATATTCTTCACAAGCTCTGATCCAATCATCGTCATGTGAATGTGTTTTCTCCCCTCTTTATTAAGCCTTTTTGCCACCAAATAATACCCACAAACTCAAACATGTGGTTAGGTTGGCCGCCGACCTATCTTCCTTCTTTCTAGTACCTCCATCTTCCTGTCTTTCGAGTACAGTTATGGGGTGGAAAATTGTAAGTTTCTTTCTAGAACATTCACATGCTACTTGTACTAGAGATTATTGCTAGATATGGGCTTTCATCTCCTTAAATCACATGTAATCTCTTGTTGAAGATTATGGTGTTATTTGTAATCACATGTGTGAGAGCTGTATATTTAGGCTTCACGTGCCTCCAGGGTTTTTTACCCTTTTTTTTTGCAAATTATTTCTACAAATAAAAAGTTATTGTGAAAATAATGTATTAATAGTATGTTTACAAGTATATGTGAAGTTTAGAATTGTTATTTGATGAATGTGAAAATTATATTTTTGCCCTTCTACTTTTATATTTTTGGTATGGCTATTTAAATTTTTTATTATTTCGATTATATTTTTATATTTTATATTTTTTAGTTAATTTAACTTTTGTACTATGACCATTTTTTGTGTGATAAACCGCATACACCTATGTATCTATATTTTCGAATCCATTTTACTTTGACATGCAAAAAAAAAAAAAAAAAAAAAGATTAAATTAGTTCATCTCACTTTACCCCTTTTTTATACATTAAAGTATAAATTTTAAATTAAATCAAAATAACAAAAAGTTAGAATCGCCACATATGTTGCACGGAAACACTTCATAGGAATCATTTTTTCGTTTTCGAAACGTTTTATATTTCCGTTTCGGACCCTATCTATGCTTATTTTTTTTAGAAAAATGTTCGTTTCTACGTTTCTGTTTCCTGTCAGAAACGTTTCCCGTTTCCGTTTCCGTGCAACATAGATCGCCACAAAAAAAAAAAAAAAGTTAAAATAAAAGGATTAAATTAACTCAAAAATACATATCTGAGAGTATAATTAAAACAATGAAAAATTCGAGTGATTGTGTTGCAAATCAGGGACAGTCAGTCAATCAATTTAATGTGTTGAATAAATTCAAATTTAACTTACTTTTAGTTAGTGCTAGTTTGGCGATGCGGTTTGACCGCTTATAAACTATTCATTTAACGTATAACTTATGAGGCTTATTTTCTTATATGTTTAGATGTTATTAACAACTTAAACGCTAACTACAGCATCTTCAAAAAGCCATCACCTACTCGCTTTTGCAAAAAAGCTCTCTGGAACTTCTTGAGTTGACCAGATCAATGACCATTTCACCTTCTAACAATATCAAAATTTACAACCCTTATCCCTTACCTTCCCGAACCTCATTACTATCACCTTCTTCTTCACTTCACTATGCTCATCTTCCCTAGTAGATCATCGCCATCACTAACGCTGCAAGCCCCCATCGCTGCCCAGCGTTGCCATAGCGCAAGCTGCCCCCACCCAGCTGCGAGCTTCGCCTAGTGCCGAAAGCCTCCATCGTCGCCCAAAAATAAATTTAAATATTGATAAAAATTATTGTGTATAATCTTGTTGTGTCTCTTATCTAATTTTGAATTTTGTAATTATTAAGTTTATTTAATTATTAATTATTGTGTCATCTATAATTTTGTAATTTTATAATTCATATAATTATAAGTATTTTAGCAATTGGACATCAATTTATTTTTTTTTTAAAAAAATTATATTTTTTGAATTTTATTTACTTTATTCAATGTCATGTCCATTTTAGTCTTTTTGTCAAATTCTAACAGCTTATCAGTATTTACAAACCAAACACATAACTTTACACTAATAATTTAAAAGTATATTATCCAAACACATTATCAACTTAAACGCTATTACACAATTTAAACACTATCCAACTTTTCAGCTCATTAAAAAAGGCATAGCCAAACTAAGCCTTAATCGGTTATGTAAGTTATTCCTACTATGTTGCACTTGTTTTTTCTATTCCTTTGGGTTACAGTTGTAAGATTTCACTATATATATGTGGATGAGTTATTGAATAAATCATTAGAATATATCTAAGGCTTCAAGTTCCTCGGACTACCCAACTTTCCTCTTTACAATTATTGTTCGTGAAACAATCAAAATAGGGAGGACAAAGGGATTTGTACTGGCTTGGTATCAGAGCACAGGAATGGAAGAAAGAGTACAGCAAGTTGAGCAAATCATATCAATGCTCACCAATGGACAACAAGACATCAAGCAGCAGCAACAAAATTTTATTACGTAGATGACAGAGTTACTTGCAAAATTGAGTACTAAGGTCGATCATATTGCTGGACAATTAGGCAAGGAAAATACGGAGTCGTCACAAGCTACACATCACACCAGTGGTAAACACTCAAACAACAACAGAGAATCTCCAGGTCTTGGTTCATCAAATTCTTATGCACCTAAGCTGATAAAATTGGAATTTTCACGCTTCAATGGTGGAGAAGATCTGACTAGTTGGTTGTGTAGAGTGGAGCAATTCTTCCAGTTTCAAGACACTCCCAAGGAAGATCGTGTAGCATTGGCCTCATTTCATCTTGAGGGCTATGCCCAGTTATGGTATCAGTTATTGAAGCAAGATTCTGATCATCTCACTTGGGGTAATTTCAGGGAGGGACTTCTCTCCCTCTTTGGTCCAAACAAATTTTGTGATTTCTTTGGAGAGCTCACGCGATTGCAACAAACATTGACAGCGCAAAATTATCAGGCTCAATTTGAGAAGTTATTGGCTAGGGTTGGTCATCTTCCCCCCAACCAACAGGTGAGTAGTTTTGTTTGTGGGTTGCAATATTCTATTAAAGCTGATATGTAGGCTGGGAGGCCAAAAACAGTGTCTGATGATGTTGCATTAGCCCGTGTCTACGAAGCTCGAAAACTATCTCAAAGGAGGGCGAGCCAGCTACCTGTCTTAAGATCCAACTCTCAATCCAGTCAAGCAGTAACCAGCAACCTATTCCAATCAGAAAAATGTCATCAGCCGAATTGCAAGATCGAATGAGGAGAGGGCTTTGTTACAATTGCAATGAGAAGTTTAAACCAGGTCACTGTTGCAAGAAATTATTTGTCATTGAAGCGTGTGTGGAAGAGGAAGATGTAGACTTGATCGTGGAAGAGGATGGAGAGGTGGACGAGCAACCTTTGGAGACACCTGGAATTTCTCTTCATGCTATCAGCAGACTTCGCTCTCCAGAAACAATGCGAGTCCATGGCAGCATAAGTCAAAAGTCAAGTGGTTGTCAGTATTTTAATTGATTCAGGAAGCATCCACAATTTTGTGAGTGAGAAGGTAGCCAAGAAAGCGGGGTTGAAGCCTCAATTAGGTGGGCAACTTAAGGTGATGGTAGCATCTGGGGAGAAGCTAACCGGTCCTGGTAAATGTATGAATGTCGCTCTCAGCTTGCAGGGATTTCCTATCTATGTTGATTTTTATATATTACCACTTGAATGATATGATGTGGTCTTGGGAGCTCAATGGCTTTGTACTTTGGGACCAATTCTTTGGGATTTCTCTAAGTTACAAATGAAGTTTTGTATTGACAGTAAAGAGGTAGCCCTACAGGGGATGTCCATTCCAGATGACAAGATTATTGGGGTAAATCAAATGGAACATGCAATCAGGAAAGGGAAAGATGGAACTTTTTTGAAGTTGTTTAGCTTGGAGGCTACTCAAGGGAAAATGTTTGGTTCATCTATTCCTTCCAAAGCTCAACCAATTTTGCACAAGTACCATGAAGTGTTAGCCCTTCCACCCCTGCATTCTCACGATCATTGAATTCCACCAGGGGCGGATGCAGGGGGGGACTGGGACTGGGACTAGGCTGTGCCTAGACTTTTATATATTTATATATATATATATATTACTATAGTATATATATTTTTACTGTTTAGTTCGAGCTGGCACTAATCTTGGGTAAAAGACCAGTATCGGTTCAACTTTACAGATATTCACAATTCCAAAAATTTAAGATAGAAAGGCTAGTTAATGAGCTATCATCCATAGGGGTTATTCATGTGAGCAACAACCCCAATTCCTCTCCGGTCTTTTTAGTGAAGAAAAATGATAGATTGTGGCGTATGTGTATTGACTATCGAGAGCTAAACTAGATTATAATTAAAGACAAATTTCCTATTCTTGTAATCGATGAGTTATTAGATGAGTTACATAATGAAAAGATATTTTTCAAACTTGATTTGCGTTCTGACTACCATCAAATCAAAATGCATCACCTTGACGTGAAGAAAACTGCATTTCGCAGTCATCAAGACCATTATAAATTCTTGGTCATGCTTTTTGGTCTCACGAATGCTCCATTTACATTCCAAGGACTAATGAACCAAGTCTTTCAAAAATTCTTAAGGAAGTTTGTTCTTGTATTTTTCGATGACATATTAATTTATAGCAAATCTTGGCACGATCATCTTCGTCACTTAGAGATTGTATTTTCCACTCTAAAGATTAACCATTTGGTTGTTAAGCTTGAAAAATGCCAATTTGGCCAAGGGGAGATCAAATACTTAGGCCATGTTATTTCTAGTGAAGGTGGTGTTGTTGATTCTGATAAGATTTCAACTATGGTTGACTGGCCAAAGCCGAAAATAGTCAAAGCTCTCCGAGAATTTTTGGGTTTAATCTGTGACTTTGAGAAAATAGCCAGCCCTTTACAAAATTGCTAAAAAATGGTTATTTTTTATGGACCCCACTTGCAGAAAGTGCATTCGAGCAACTTAAGACAACAATGACTAAAGCTCCACTTTTAGCCCTTCCAAATTTTGTGAAAGATTTCATTGTCGAGTGTGATGCATCCATCTCAGGAGTAGGAGGTGTTTTGAGGCAAGATAGACCTATTGCATTCTACAGCCATGCATTAAAGGGTACAAATCTTTTATTGTCCACTTATGAAAAAGAAATATTAGCTCTTGTTCTTGCTGTCCAAAAATGGAGAACATATTTGTTGGGAAGGTAATTTGTGATTTGTACAGATCACCAAAGTCTCAAGCATTTATGGAATCAGAAGGTCACAACAACGGCACAACAAAGATGGTTGTACAAATTAATGGGGTTCATTTTTGTCATTGTGTACAAGAGCGATAAAAGATAATGTGGTAGATGATGCCCTTTCACAAAGGGAAGAAGGAAACCAAGGGGAAGTCTTAGCCATCTCTCAGCCTATTTCGAATTGGACCTCAACAGTAAGGGAAGAAGTTCAAAATAATTCCGCTCTTCAGTTGCCAGTACAGAACATAACTAATGGCGAAGCAGTGGGGCCTTGGAGATTCCAAAACGGATTAATCTTTTTTAAAGATAAGATTTATCTTGCTAAGGATTTTTTCCTAACCGAAAGAGATAATTAATCAATTCCATGGAAGTACGCATGAAAGTTTTCTTAAAACTCTTCATAAGATACGATCCAATTTTCATTGGCAAGGAATGAGGAAACAAATCAAAGAACACATCAGGTGTTGCGATGTTTGTCAACGGCACAAAACTAACCATCTCAAACCCACAACCTTGCTACAGCCATTGCCAATTCCAGATCAGATATGGGAAGACATTGCAATGGATTTTATTGAAGGGTTGCCATCTTCTAAAAGTAAGTCAACCATATTTGTTGTGGTGGATCGTTTGTTAAAGTATGCTCATTTCATTGCAATTTTCCATCCATATTCACCATTGAGTATTGCTCAAATATTTTTTGATAACATATTCGGGCTCCATGGTATGCCAAAATCAATTGTCTACGATAGGGACCCCACATTCACTAGTAACTTTTGGACAAAATTATTACGACTGAATGGCACTGAGTTTAATTTTAGCTCAGCATATCATCCACAAACAAATGACCAAAGTAAGGTGGTGAACCAAACTATAGAAATGTATCTTCGATGCTTCGCTAGTTCTCAACCTACACGGTGGGGTAAATTGTTGGCTTGGGCAGAGTATTGTTACAATTTCATTTGGCATTCAACTATCAAGAGAACTCCATTTGAGCTGGTGTATGGTCGAGAACTGTCTAATTTATTGAGACACATACCAAGAATGGCAAGGGTGGTTGTAGTAGATAAGGAGCTTAGTGAGAGAGATCTGATTGTAAAGGACTTGAAGGCGAACATTCAGAAAGCTCAAAACCGTATGAAATAGGCATATGATGCTAAGCGCATTGAAAAGGAGCTCTATATTGGTGATTGAGTGTATTTACGGCTGCAACCATACAGACAATCTTTTGTTCCTACAAGGAAGAATTTCAAGCTGTCCCCAAAGTTTTATGATCCATTTTAGATCTTGCAACGTATCGGGCCCGTAGCATATAAGCAGCAATTACCGAATGAATCCAGAATCCATTCAGTTTTTCATGTTTCTTAGCTGGGTAGGAAATCATGTTCAAGTATAATCCCAACTTCCTGTTATGAATAATGATAAACTGGTGTATTATCCACGAGCAGTTTTAGACCAGTGGGAATATGGACGGAGGAAGGATGTGTTGGTTCATTGGCAGGGACTTTCACCAGCAAAAGCCACTTGGGAAAACGTGGAGTTTATGAAGAATCAGTTTCCTGATTTTGCACTTGAGGACTAGTGTCAATTCTAAGGGGGTGGGGATGTTGCTTGTCAGGGACAGTCAGTTAATTTAATGTGTTGAATAAGTGCAAGTTTGACTTAGTCTTTTAATTAGTTGGTTTA
The DNA here is from genome assembly GCF_014633365.1 of Diospyros lotus. Classification (NCBI taxonomy): domain Eukaryota; kingdom Viridiplantae; phylum Streptophyta; class Magnoliopsida; order Ericales; family Ebenaceae; genus Diospyros; species Diospyros lotus. Next base: position 36,670,120 of record NC_068344.1, read on the forward strand.
AGTTATTCCTAACGCCATGCTATTTGTACAGAAAATAGGTTACAAAAACACTTACAGGATAATAAAAATATTTATTTTGTCTTTACAATAAATGACTCAAATAACCCAATACCATCTCTCTCCCTCTGTCTTTCTCTCGTTCTCCCTCTCACGTCGTCGTCCTCAATGACAAGGTGATGGCAGCTACAAGGCGACGAGGTGAGGTGGTCAAGGTAACACGATGAGGCAGCAGAGGCGACGCAACAAAGGCGATGAAGCGAGACGAGGCGACTGAGACAAAGAACGACGGCAAGTGGTCAGTTGCATTGGCGAGGGAGAGGGGGGAGAGGGATGAATAAAATATATCATGAAATATCACGATATTTTGACAAAATATCACGATATTTTACGATATATCATCCCTATAAAACATTCAATTAGAATGTTTATGTACAAATAGCATTTTCCATTCCTACTATGTTGCCATTGTTTTTCCTATTCCTTTGGGTTACAGTTGCAAGACTCCACCATATATATGTGAATGAGTTATTAAATAAATCATCAGAATATATCTCTACTCAATTGAGTTCAATCGGAGGCTTCGGGTTCCTCGAACTACCCTACTTTTCCCTTTACAGTTACTGTTCGGGAAACAATCAAAACAGAGAGGACAAAGGGATCTGTACCAGGTTACGAAAAAAAATAAAAGTGTATGGACAAAAATATGAGTTTGTCCTTTGATGAATAAATATAAAAGTTTATATAATACTAGCTACTTTGTATTAAAAGAAGAAACACCTTCCATTATAACATTATCCCCTTTAACAACAAATGGGCTAAAATTACCACCTGTTGGCTGGACCCATAAATCCATCCACTGGCTTCATCACCACCAAGGGGACCATCTACTACCTATAATCAGGCACTTCAATTTGACATTTTCTATCAATGAAAAAAAAAAGATAATTTGGTAATTTTGTAACCCAAAGTGAATTGACTTCCATTAACACCACTTAAAGGTACCATTTTCTCAACCATTCCAGCCAACTCGGTTGGTTCAAACCTTGTCTTGTTCACTCAACCGCCATGCCAAAGAGGAAGGAAAAAAAGGAAACCAAAACAGCCCTTTCACCAACTCAAAATGCCTCTCAAAAGAGGAGAAGAAGATGATTCAGACAACCAGAAGAGTTTCAAGTTTCACTGATTAAACAGCCCCCATTGCCTTGACAGCAATGGCCAAGTCTCTCCTTACTCTTCTTCTCATCCCCGCAAAATCTTCCCATCACCACCACCTGTTCACATCCCTCTTAGACATCGCCTCAAACTCACACCACTTCCTAACCACCACCACCCCCCCCCCCGGGGTTGGCTGCCAGAACATCGAAGCCACCACCGCCAGCCACCATTGTCGAACAAAGGCTCATCCGCATGGTGGAAATCCAGACAACTCTCTCTCTCTCTCTCATACCTATACTGCAAATGCCAGATAACATCAACAGGATTTTTTTTTTGGGGGGGGGGGGGGGGGGGAGGGGAAGGAAAGCACGAGTTGTTCCTTACCTGAAAATTGATTCCGCGGTGTATGGAGCTGGTTTCCGAGCCCCTCTGCAACTCCACTGCCTTGATGAACTACACAAAGAAGCCACTCAACAGGTTCCCTTACCAACAACATACACAAATGAATTGCCTAGTTTACCTATGAAGACTGGAATGCCATTGGAAGCAATTCAAAGTTCATTCACTCGCCCTTCCAGTTAGATTTGGCAAGACACCGTAAAGAGAAATCATCATTCTAGTTATTAACCGAGCTTCCCATATCTGAAGATTTTAAATATAGGACCTGGAGGATCAGCCTATGCAGCCTTCGTGGTTTGTGCAACATATTGGTGTTCCTCAGCTGTTTTGTCTCTCGGAGAAGGTAACAGAAACATCTAGTTTTGACATGAGCTTTCTTTTGGTAAGATAAATAGTGGCACATATTGGGTTAATGACTATAGATATGTACCTATATATGTGTATGTGCTAATTGTTCCTGCAAGTAATTGACAGAGCTTCAAGTTTTCAAATTACTTGGCCAAATCACTTTGTTTACCCTGCCAAAAGGGTAAAAGAAAGAATTGAACCATCTCAACCGAAGCTGAGTAAAGGATCAAAATAGTTCCAAAATACAAAGAAACTGTAGTTTCATTAGGACACTGCATAGACAATCCATGGAACACCTTTGACAAGTAGAAGAACAAAGCAAAGGGTTGGCTGTGTTCAAATTTGCAAATAAATTTGCACTAGAATTGATTTATGAAGGATACCATACAATCACATTATGCTTCATGCGGCATCATAACTGCTATACCACTACCTTGCATTTTTAACTTTTGATAAATAACACAAATGTCAAATTTGTCTCATTAGCTACTCAATTTTTTCTTCTTAAAGAGAGTAGAAAACTTTTTAAGTTATTACTAGATAAAATACTTCATCTCCCTCCCATATGCAGCAAAACCGAGCCCCAAAATGAATGTTTCCCGATACACTTAATCTAGTTATCATTCCAGATTTATATAGCTTAATTCTCAGAACAGTAAAGCAAACCTACAAATGGTCCAGTATTTGCCCATGATCCAATGAATTTTTCTATTGTAGGTCGGGCTATGTTATACATAGTAGGTCTGCCACTGAGAGTGAAAAAATTACACCACTAAAACAAATACCAGATACATGCTGCTAGAGAAATTTCAACTAACAAAGACCAGCAATTACAAAAAGAGAATTTGTTCCGCTATAATCAAGTATACAATAATAATGTTAAGTCTCCGTCGCAACCAGGAAATCAACAAAGGAAGAGAGAAATGAGAAAATGAATGAACTATCATCAATCGAGACAATATTGTCCATGCATAAGAGGAGGAAATGAATTCTATACCATTAGAAGAGAGAAGAAATTATCAAAATAGAAATTTCCATTTTCATTTTCGTACAATAATGGAACAGTTTATAGTTTACATCCTGTTTTTAAGAGGCAAATAAAGGTTAAAATATGGACATTGAAGCAAGAAATCACCAGGATCTGCCAAAACAACTGCAAAGTATAATCTGAAATTCCTAAAGTAGAACTCATTTAGAAAAATTAGTTCACTTCAACAAACAAGAAAAGCAACAGAACAACTTAGGACATGCATTTCAAACATTAGAAAGCAGCGTGTACAGAGTGAGAAGTCCTGTAACTCCTCAACTTGCAGATGAGGGATTCTTGCCTTCAATTTCCCTTCTTGTGCATGTAAGCTCCAAGCTGTGGAATATGGACATAATAACTGAGCTGATATTCTCAGCTATATATGTTTGAGGTAGTAGCAAAGTAAATGTGATGCATTTAATTCCTTGAAACAGAGAAGTGCACAAGAGTTAAAAGGTGAAATATCAGATAAGGGAATAAACTTAGCCTTGTAAAGTTGAGAAGCTAAAAACAACCTTGTTCAGTTGAGAAGCTAAAAGCTGCAGCAAACAGAGAAAGGTAATCCTCAAGTTTCACATGACCAATATCTCTGTGAAATTATACAGTTTCAGTGTATGTGCTACAAGTACAATTTCCCAGGTAAGGTAGGAGAATAAAGATTGAACATTGGTGTTGAAAAAGGACCTTTGGAGAGAAAGAGACTTGAATGACAGATTAATCATGGCAGAATGAGCAATAACAGATTGAGATGGTCTCTGGGAGGCCATGTTACAAGCATTTTGTATGTTTTGCATGTTTCCCTCATAACACGCCAATTCCTGATTGATACTAAAATGAGCATTCACAATAGTATTACCCTAGTTTTTACAAATGCACTAAACCAAACAATACTACGACTTTCTCAGATTCATGCACCACCAAAACACAAAGATTATGGAACTAAATGCCTCCCTCAGATTGATGAAGCAATTGAAAAAGCTAAGGGTCTCAACAAAGATGAATAATGGTGTTCTGTACAACAAGAAGTTTGGAGAGTCTCTAAAGCTATTACACACATCACTATTCCTCAATGGTGAACTGACATGAACATGGCAATGTACCAACCTAAATGTAGTTCATATATATGATAATTTGGAAAGACTCAATCTTCCCATATGAGTTTTAGACCTGCTGGAGTTTTGCTCAAGAAGATCAATAGGCCCAAAGTCAAATAACTTACTTTAGGAAAAAATATATATATTAATTTAAGGCAGAGAGAAATTCCCAATAAATTGCATAGCATGGATTGGATATAAAACTTGGATTCTTGAAATGAACCGGAACACTGGTTTCATGCATTCAGTCATCTGAAGTGTGCAATCACTCCAGAAGAAGTTGAATCCCTACAATGTCGTGTTTGACAGGTAAGGAACATAAAACGCAATTGACTTTTGAGAAAAGTGATGAGAAAAATATGTAATAATATGTTATCTCATACACAAAATAACCTTTCCTTGGACATCTTAGGCTAAGATAGAAATCTTCTACACTAGTACAGAAAGCTGGTTGAGATGATGACACTGGCATCTTGGCATAAGCCAACCATGAGGTACCAGCAGTTTCTTAAACAGAAGCTTCTTTAATCAGGCTACATTTTTTCCCATTCAGTCAGTAGATACATATAAACCCAAAGGTCTCTTTACTCATCCAAAGTTGAATATATTAAGAGGGGTAAGGGAACTAACTCAAGATTATTCCCAAGTTGAAGAGTCCTAAAGAGATGAGATTTGATAGGTTCATTCTTTTTTACTAAGGGGTGTTACCCTGCTTAAAATACAAAAACAAAAATACAAATAGAAATTCTTGAAATTCACACATAAACCTGTGAAATAATAGCATTCAAACTGTATTAAGTTACTATCTGTCCCAATACAGCCACTTGCTTTACAATCTAGCAACTGGGTGTATTAGGACTGAGGAAGGGGTTGAACGTAGAGTGATGATCCAGGAACGCATCTCCTATTCTTAGTATGTTATGTACAGTTTTGACTAACATCTGCAGTATGTACAATAAATCACTCTGAAGCTAAGGCCCTTTACTTCCAAACCTTAATGGCCCCATCTCTACTGCTTGATATTAGAAGTCGTTGGTTCAGCTTGACAGGAGCCAAAGATAGAATAGAGTCACGATGGCAACCTGCAGAATCAGTGGCAGCAGCAGCAAGTACTGTCTTTGGAGTCAACTTGGTTGCCAGAGGTCGTCTCATCGTCTCCTGAGAGAATTAGTGGAATCTCAAATATCAGTCCCACTCCAATGACTTAATAACTATGGAAGACTTACAATCTTTTTTCAATTAAAAAAAAATCTTATGTTAAACCCCTAATGGAAGACTGCACAACAATACATCTATAAGAGCCGAGAGACTTTCTACAAAGAATGAGTTCTTTGCAATTAGGCTTAAGAATACTCAATATACCCATGAGTTTACAACAGTATAAATTTTATAAAAATATATCACAAGAAAATATCAGGGAATCCTGAATAGGCCTTGCCTTTAGTCAGTACAGAGCTAGCTATACTAAAGACTTCTACAAAAAAAATTTACAAGTTAATCAACTTTTCTAGGCACCAAGATATTGACTACAAACACTTGGGCAACAGGTACATTACCAATACAAGCAAGCAACCGTACATATAGATGAAATAAGGAAACTAAGTATGCAAGTTATAGTGCACAATTATATACCAAAACTGCCACACAATAACTTTTTGTTTCTATTATTCTGATAAAAGTCTGGGGGGAATGTACATTCAGCTCATTTCTGTAGGTTTAACTGTCAGTCCATGAACAGGAGCATATTTAGCATCAACAACACAAAGAAAAGTTTGGGGGAATCCTGCTTCAGTAATAGAAGATACCTGCACAACTTGTACCCCAAAACTAGACTTTGTTTCAAAAAAATAATCATTTCCAACTCCCTTTACAGTTGGCCCACAGACACAGTAGCTCTTGTCAGGGCTGCAGTATTGAAACCAATGGCCAATTAGGTAGAAAAAATCACAGGATAACCAAATGAACAAAAATGGGAAACAAATAAAACCTGTAATGGTCCCAGCGACGTATCTTCAAGTCTGTACCACCAGTTAACAGATCTCCTCCAGGTAAGGGGAGCAAAGAACGAATACCAGGAACACGGACAGCAGGCTCATTAAGTTCATCAACCCTGTACTTAGGATTGACATTTCGCCTTAGATCGGGTTTAATATTTGCTTTAGTGGATGGCCTGGCCAATGCCCAAGGAAGGTCAGAAAAATCAGCATCACTGTCATTATTTATCACCCTCAATACCTGCAAACTCATATGAGAAAATAGTGATTTGTTAGGAGAAAACTGATGAAAAACAAGCAAACTTTATGCATAATGTAAAAAGGGCCACTCCAGATATTGAAATCATAACAGGTTTATTTCATTTACTTAAAACAACTCATCCTTCAAACTATTAGACAAGCACTTAAAAGTTTACCAATTGATTGTTGTCCATTAAATATCTTTAGAATATCTTCCAAACAAAACACGTGAAACAACTTCTAGAATTAGTAAATCCAGATTGAGGATTCTTTCATTTTCTACTGGATTCAAAATGCATCCAACTCTCAATTTCACTTATTTTGAAAGCCAAGTTATACAAAGAAGAACCCTGTATTTCGCATAACATTTTCAATGTTTGCCTCTCCTCCATACATGCAGGCACTCTGTTTGTCATCATTCAGCATCTTATCAGATATGTCTACCCCATTTATATGTTTATCTCTTTGGGATTATATAAAATTCCAGCATTCTCATGGAAAAAGGAAGATTAATCTGTCCAATTCCACTAATATAAAGCTTCAATTAAAAAAAAAAAATAGCAACTTGCCTGGTGGCAGCTTCCATTTTCTGCATTCCAAAGAGAGACTTCATTACAACCTGCTGCAACATAAACAAGAGGCCTTGCAGCAGTTGATATAGCAGTGTTTGAAGGTGGAAGAAAAAGGCACATTTTCTCAATAGGACAAACAAGAGAATACTGCCATGAGTTGACAGGAAGACAGAACCTAAGATCCCAAAGAGTAAGCACACCTCTTGAAGAGCCAGACACAAACCAGTTCCCACAAGGGCTTGCCACCAGAGAGGACACATAACCTTCCTCAGGATTTACTGTTGAATTCCATGAGTTTGAATTTGTTCTCATATCCCAAAGATGTATCCCACAATGCTGGGTGCTGTACATAATCATCTGCCTGGAATCCCTATCTGCTGAATAGTTTAGAAGGCTGAGTATGGCACCTTCTCCAACACTTGTTTTTTTGACATCAGCAATGCCTGTATACTTCTCAACAATGTTGCCAAGACCTCTAGAGATATAATCAACAGAGAACATATGTATTACACCGTCGCAGGCTCCAACAACAACTTGAGCGGAGCCTTGGAGCATTGCAACGTGTAGTGCTCTGCTTCCCTCCAGGGAATAAGTTAGCCTCGACCTAAATGAGATGTCTTTCTCTAACTTCCTGGAATCCCACACCTTAACAGTGGAATCATCAGATGCACTTACAAAAAAGCTATGATCCGTGGAAATGGCAATGTCATTAACAGCAGAACGATGCTCCTGAAGATGTGCAACCAACACCCCACGTGGCTTCCACCCTGAACCTGGGATTGATGAACCTCGTGTAAACGATGGTAATCCAGTTACATCTGTTGGACTTCCGCCATCTTCCTCTACAATAGGACTTCCTTTCATTGCACTAGATCTAGTTGAGTCTTGAAACTTGCTGCTAATAAATGCTGTTTGATCATTTTCCCTGCTTTCTGCTTCATGCACCACTCTGTGAAACTGTTTAGAATTGTTACTAATACTAAAAGAACCCGAGACTAGCTTAGGCAATGGAACTGAACTAGCCAAGCCTAAGGATTTATTTGCTGGATCCATCCAAGGCATGGACGATGAACCCAAGCCAAGAGTGTTCAATTGCAGTGATGAACCAGAGGCCGCTGGAGTAATTGCTGCTGCTCGTTTATCTTTCTTAAAGTAATACAAAGGTATGCCTCCTGATGATTTCTCAACAATAAAACTGTTCGAGCAACTAATTTGAGGAGACATAAAGCTAGAAAATTGCAATTTTTCTGGGCAAAGAGAATCACGATTATCAATTGGGCCAGAAGTAGTAGGAAGAAAGCTAGCCGTAACACCTAGTTTAGCATCACCATTATCAGGCTTGGTCAGATTCAGCCATTCAGTTCCATTGCCACCAGGTGTATGACCCTCTACATCATATGGTCTGTCAGACCATCCCTTTATTGGATTCAATTCTCCAGCTGCTCTCTTGTACAGGTCTACAGTTTCCTGTTGTTTAGATTGAGGTGATGAATTATACCATATCTTTCTCTGTCTCTCTAACATGTCTGAACTCTTGGCATTTTCTAAAACTTCATAAAATACCTGCCTAGGGACAGGAGGCTTTAAACATAAAAGAAGAGCCTTTTCTGATGCTAGAGATGCAGGTTGTCTGCGGAGGAATGGACGTATGACTGGGACAAGGAAAACATAAGAATCTACAGCACCTAAACTCTCACTGCTAGCTGCAATAAAGGTGACTGATGACCTCCTTACCCACTGGCTGGGATAACACAATAATGGAAAAGCACGCTCAATCATTTCAAGCAATACCCTCTTCCGTAGGAAGTCACTCTTGCATAGAATGGCCAAGCAATCTAATGCATTCACAATTACAGCCTCTGATGCATCACTTAAGGCCTGCTCAATGTAAGGTAGAAGATACTCCTCTACACTTCTTTGGCCCACAAAGAAGCAGACATAAATGATCTGTCCATAAAATACAGCTCTCAGCTGTTCATCTCTATCATTTAAAAAAGCAGGAAGGATGGGCAACAAAAGGTCGTTACTCTGTCTCTGACCGAAGAACCAACATAAGTTGCCTATATCCTGCAAAAGTGCTCTCCTGATGTTTGGAGTTTGCTTTGGGCCCATTACAAGTTCCTGAATGACATCAGCTATGGACTTCCTCAACTGTGCAAGCTGCACATCACTGTTCCGGTTATGCAAGCGTCCAGATGCCTCAGTAAATGGGGGAGACGAATTTGCTTCATTGAGAATACCTGCCTCACTCAAGCTTATTGAGTGAAGTAAAAACCCGTAAGCAGTTAGAGCCAGTTTAGATATATTGCTAGCATAACATATCCTCACACTTTCCTCTGAATCATCGGGAAGCATGGACAGCATTGGAAGAATATACTCTGGAAAAATTTTAGCATCACTAGGAGGAAAATCTCGAACTAAAGGCAGAATATCACACAAAGTCTCCAAAGCAGCACAGCGCACGATTGCCGCAACATCAGAAAGCATTGCAACAACATATGGAAGTACACGCTGCAGTCGATCTTCATCATCAATATATAAGGAGCAAGACTTAAGCAACAGTACAGCTCCCCTTCTCAGATGAGGCAGTTTGACATTGCGTATGCAAGAACATAGCAGAGAGGCAATCAGAACCATACCTTCACAGCTATCACCGTCCTGAGGCAATGGTAACAAAGGCATTCCAAAAGTGTCTGACTGATTTTCATATTCAGACATCAATGAATTCAACTCATTCATTGTAATTTTTTTCAGAAAAGGATGGTGATTTCTTTTAAATACACTAGAGATGGACTGAAGTAGCTCGCCAGGGGATTGCATGCCACACTGTTTCTGATCTTCAGATAATGCAGAAGTCGCTGCATCCACTAGTATCGGTTTCATTTCTGAATAGCGATTACTCTGTTTCACATCTCTGAGTAAATTACTGATATCACCAATAAGTTCAAGACGATCATTAACTGACCCTTTCTCTGCCTCTTCCTTTTCCATCAGGGAAACATTTTTCAAATCAAAGTTTTTCTTTATACCCATCGGTTGTAATGATTGACCACCTATGGTGCCTGACTGTTTTCCCAGTCCAACACCTGTCTCCTGATTTGAAATTTTGTTCATCATTTGCTTACGTATCTCCTGAAAAACAGTCTGGCACACTGCAACCTACAGGAGAAAGGAGCAGTATAAGTATTGGTATGCAGGACAAAAGATTCCAGTATTAAAAGACTTAAACTATGAAAGTGTCAAAGAGGTTCTGTTTTGACAAATTCGGACATAAGGCTCCATACCCTTGCATCAGAATCAAGTCGATTCAAGTGGGAATAGAAATTATGAAGAAACGGTGAGAAGTAGCTTGGGAATACAACACTTGCATAGTTCTGAAGGTAATTTTCAGCAGAAAATCTCAACTCTGGATCCAACTGAATCATGTGAAGAATCATCTTACGGATTCCTGAATCTGGGATCTACACACATAAGACAGAGATTTGACAGTAAGCATGAATAGAGGTCAATTCAAAAAAAAAACTTGTTGGAAAAAATTGATTTAAGTATTTATTGAAAACCTATTTAGAGGAAATTTATAATTTGCAGAAATAATCCACAAAGTAAATACATAATAAAAAAATGATAGCATACAGACTAGATCAGAATGAAGTTCCATTTATATCAAAGGGAGCCATGGAACATGAGGCTGAGTCACCAGAGAAGACATGATGCCATGAGAGACTACCTTCTCAAGATGTTGGGCAGGATCATATTGACCTCTGCGATAAGCAAGAAGCTGAGACAATTCAAAAAGAGGCTGGCCCTCAAGGAAAAGTTCCGCAATCACACACCTAAAAGCATCAATCACTCCAATTAGAACATGCACACATATGATATTGCATAAATATACACTAAACAATGAAATTTCACATGATGCATCAGCACTTGGCCAAGGTCAAACAATTTACCAAATGCATCCCATTTAAGTGAGACAAACATATGATCAAGTTGTACACTTTCTATTAGTGGCAGTAAGGCACCCATGTCACACAATGGCATACACAGAGAACATAAAAAGAAACTGGAAGGCTATGAAGTTGTATGATGTCCAATAATAAATCAAATCCCAGAGAGTTGTATGTATGTGACAGTGACAAAAGAACCAGTAAAGGAAAAAACATTAGCATCACAACAGCAGTGGAATTGATGCTAACAGATAAGGCTGGACATCATAGCTCCCAATGGCAGCCATTAAATTGGTAATGGCGAGCCAGAGAGTTGGAATTTAAGGTTTCATAACTAATTAAAGAAATTAACATGTAGCAAAGGCCAGTATTACACGAACTTGCTACCATTCAAAAAACCAGTAAGATCTGTTCATTTCAAAAAAAAAAAAAATACTCATTTTGTTCAATAGCAGTAACCATAATAACAAATCTGCAACACACACAAACATATTATTGGATTTGGGCCAATAGGAGAACAATCAAAGTATAGAATGCACCTTCCTAGATATTCTAATTTCAGAAACAACTCACCCTACAGCAAAGATGTCCATAGATGGCCTTAGTGGTGCATCTTGTGCAACTTGCATCTCACCTCCATGTTCATAGAACCTCTGTCGATAAGAAGAGAAAGCAATATAACGGTTATATTCAACTCAACGTGATACTTATCAAAAATAAAACAAAACCAAACCTCAATGACTTGTGATGATGAGAATGACTGCAAAGGTTACCTCAGATTATAGCTAATTTCCCTTTCTTTTCTCTCTCAAAAAGAAGTTGGATGCATGGACATAGATATCATTTTTATTTTTCAAAAAAACTGTGTGGTGAAGTTCCCAGCTCCACTACCCTATGTAATATAGATACATATATATATATATTGAGAAACAAAATAAAGCATGAATACAGAGCTCAAGAGATAGAGGAACACTTCAAAATCTAGAGGCTTTAAATTGAGAAGATTGAAAACCAAATAGATGAAATGTAAGTTCAGTATAACAGAAGTGTGGATGATGTTGTGGTGAGACTTGAAGATCAAGTCATCCCAAAGAAAAAGATCAATTCATAAGATAGATTGATCAGAATGTTATCCATAAAATTAAGGTGGGATAGTTAAAATGAAAAAGTCTGTCTGGCTATGTGATGGTAAATTCCCAGTAAAACTAAAAGGAAAACTTATAAGATGGCAATGCAACCAACTTTGTTGTATGGCACAAAATGTTGGCTAGTAAAGCAAGAAAAATTAGAGAGGACCAACCTCCGGAGCAAGATAACATCGTCTTCTTCCTCCAGTGTCAAAGAAAAATGAGAAATCGGAGGGATCATCGTGGGGAATATAAGTGGGCTTGAAGGACGCAAAGTCAGTAAGGTAAAGCCAATTCCATGAAGTTACAAGAACATTCTCGCACTTAATGTCACCTGGAACATTTAATGCTAATTTGTCAACAAAAAAAAAAAGCGCATGCATTATGCTAGGATCATTCTGATTGAATGAGTGAGCTCACCATGACAAACTCCATGCTCATGGCTCTGTTTCACTGCAAACAATAGCTATGCAACCAGCATAAACAAAATAGTAAGTCACACCATTACCAATTAAAATTCAAAACCTAAAAAGAGAGAGGGAGACAGACCTGAAAAGCCAGCCATTTCTTTTCAACAATACTGAGAAAAGGCCGAGTGCTTAATCGGTCATGAAGATTATTGAAAAAGTATTGCCTCAGCAGATAAGCTGCTTTATCCGTTTCAAGCCAAAACTGTCAGCATACCACGTCAGAACATTGAATGGTTGAATTTTCTAAGTGACAGGGAAAAAATGTGTATTTTAAACAAAAATCCCCTCATTTGGTCCCAAGAAAATCAATAAAAAGAACAAACAAGAAAATTTAATTCAACTGAAATTTTCATATGACGCTGGAACAGAATGAGCCTATTGCAATCATTCAGCAGGTCAATTAGAGTTCTAAAGCAGAAAATCAACAAAGAGAAATAGAGGAACCACAAACCAAATACACTGACTTCAATATGCTCATTTTAAGTCAATTTTGAATTTTGATTTTCCTATGGTTCCTTTGCACCTAAACCCAAATAATTTGGCTGTATCATGCCAATTGTATCCTTTATACTATCATTGCACTGATCAAACTCAAATTCAAATTTCCACGGTTCCCAACAAATCATACAATTCACAACCGCTATTCCGTCCACGTTCCCGAGTTCCCTCAGCAACCAAACAAAGGCATCTCCTTTAGGGCTTAATATTATTATCAATGACAGCGCCAAAATCTTAACAAGAAAAATAATAAAGAACAGGGACCTGGAAGGGCCAGCAATGGGTATCGTCACGCCTAGGGAAGATCTCACGGATTTGTGCGAGTCGCCGCTCGTAGTCGCGAAGATCGATCGAGTCGCCACGCTTGAAATATACCTTAACGAGGACCAATCCCTCGTCGTGCTTGCACTGTATGGATTTGAGGAATCTGCCTCTGCCTAAAACCTCCTTCAGCACAAGATTGTACGACGACGGCAGGTCGTGGAGGTAGTATTCCGTCGCCGAGGCTTGCGTCGTCCGAGCGATCTTGTTGCCCATGCTCTGTCTCGAAGACGTCCTCTTCTCTCTGAGTCCCGGCGGTTAGGTTTTACATTCCGATGGTTCCGACGGGCGATTTGGAGGTTTGGCCTCGGGATTTTCCGCCGGAGAGCCTAAGCAAAGCGAGCATCGCCGCCGTGGCGGTCTGTATCTCCAGGACTTGTTTTGTTTGGGATACTTGGAGACGGGACTCTCGTATAGACTGGATGTTTAGAGGCCGGTGGATGCTCCAGTTAGGTTTTGCCACGTCTTCTAACGAAACTTGGAGACGAAGGCTATCAACAAACCATAAATAAAATAATTTCCATATTTAAAAATTTATTCACGAGTTTTATAAAAGAATAAATATTATTTATAAATATTTTAATTTTAATAAATCTCAAAATATTAAGATAAATATTATTTATAAAAATATTATGTTGTGTTTTCTTTCTTATTTTTAGTCTATTTTTAGTTTTTGATTTTTTAAACTAATAAAAATACATTTATTTTGATGTTTTTAAAAACATATTTTTAAAAATAAAAAAAATTATAAAAAGAATCCAAACAACTCACCCTCTAAAACATAGGGAGCACATTCATTTTTACTTTCCCTTTCATTCTTTTCTTTTCAAGTCATCAGTGTCACCACTACTTCATTCTCTTCCTCTTTTCAAGGCCAAATTCGTCGCCACCATTTCGTTAGCCACGCTTGGCCTGTGGCCTTCGCCAACTCGTCGCAACAATCATCGTCGCTCTTACCATTTTCCATCGTGATTGTCGTCGACCATCATCGTTGTCAGCCTTCCACGACATGTCTCTCGTAGTAGGTCTCTTGCAGTAGTTGTCAAACGGTCTCCTTCGTCTTCACCATGGTTGTGCCCACAATCGTCTTTCTCCGGCATCGCCTTCTACCATCATTTTCTCGCTTTGTCACAACAACGTTGACTTTTCATCACGACGATGTTGTTACCTTTGCCGGTGGCAAGAGAAGATGAGAGAGATGAAGATGAGTTGCTTACTAAAAAGAATAGTAACAAGTAGATTGCGGGCACATAAAAAATGAAGAGAAATGAAATAGAGAAAGAGGTTTTCTTGGGGAACGTGATGGGGGTTTATGAGATGAATAATGCTACACGAACAAACTCTTGGACAACTTGGTGGATAACTCAATTCATTGCGATATTTTGACACCAAAATATTGCGATAAATTAAACCCAAATTATTTGAAAAATCGTGCGAAATTGGAGCTTATTCTTTATACTCTACCCCCTATCTCTCTCACTCCAATGTCTCTCCCTCCATTGCGTCTCCATTTCTCTCTTCCCCCACTGCATCTCCTCTACTTTCGATCATTCGGTGCTCGTTCTTACCGTCATCGGACCTCTACCAGTAGCTACGTCAGGCATTGACGTGCATCTACTCTGCCTCCAGCCATCGCCGCTTACATCGCCAGCGGCTCAAATATGAAGGAGTCACCAATGAGCTCAAAGACAGAGGAAATCGGTTGCCGACAAACTCACCTACATCGGTGGCCTATGGTTGGTGCTCGATGCTTAGTGCTTCCTTCTTTCTAGGTTTTCTATTCTCGCTCATCGCTTCTCTCATGTCACTGTTTGCTGTCCGCCAACATCGACACCAACACCTCCATCTCTCTATCTCCGTCAAAGATGACTCATTCATTTGCCTCCACCGTTCACCGCCGTTTACTACTATCTAAATATAAATATATACAAATTAAATATCTATATTACACAAAAAATTTACATATGTACAAATCTACACAAATTAGGTATATATATTACACAAAAAAATTATATATATATATAAATATATACAAACTAAAAACATATTATAAATTATTTATCTAGATCAAATTAAACCTATTTTATTACTTTTAAAAATTTTGGCTTGTAATGTGTTGTAACTTTTAAGAATATAGTTTGGGTTGCAATTTTCAAAAAATTATTTTGTAATTTTGTTTTATTTTTTAAATTATAAAATGAAAATTAAATTATAAATTATAATATTATAATATTTATTTTTAATAAAAATATATATTTATATATTCATCATAATACAATTATACTTCTTCTTCATCATTCATACAAAACATAAAATTTTATGTATTTTATAATTATTTTATCTATGAATAATTATGTATATTTTTATGTTATTATTTATTTGTATTCCTTGAATTGAAAGATCAAAAAATGTATGTAAAGTTATACAAAATCTTAATATTATATTTCATAAAAGTCAAAAATTATATTTAAAGTTAAACAAAACCATAATATCATATTTTAGGTTTATGCAAGTAATATAAATAGATAAAAAAATAAATAATAACATAAAAATATATTTTAATCCAAAGTATATTATTTATCTGTATAGGTGTTTGGCCTATATTTGTATTTAGAAAATATATATATTTAACCTAAAGTTATATAAAAATACAATTTCAATAGATATATTTTATATTTATATATGTGTTGGTTTAACAAACTCAAAGAGAGAAGGAGATGGAGGCAGCTTCAATGGCGGCTCCAATGACAGCGACGATGTCATATTTTAGGTTCATGCAAGTAATATAAATAGATAATAAATTAAATAATAATATAAAAATATATTTTAATCCAAAGTATATTATTTATTTGTATAGTTGTTTAGCCTATATTTATATTTAGGGGGTGTTTGTTAACCAAGATAAGAGGGAGAAAATGTTAGATATAGGAAGCATTCCGGATGTTTGGTATTTCCAACGTATTTGTTAATCTTATTTGACCATTTTCAGAAAAGGCCTCACGTGACCTCTTATCTCTCACTTTCAAGATAAATTTATCCGACCTCCCCCCTCGGATAAATTTATCTTGCTCTTTCAAGATAAGGCTGAATTACTTATTTGCCCCTTGTGACTGCACTCTCACCCTGCAATTAAAACACAATAAAAACAAATCATAATAAAACTTTTATATTTTTTTTTATTTTAGTGAGAGGTTTATACTCGCCAGTGTACGAGTGCAGTTGTAGTCCAAATTTATATTTATATTTTCTGGATGAATCCAGGTCGTCCACTGAGAGATTTATTTATGGCAAAAGAAAAAGAATGTCACACACACGCACACGCATTTGGACAAATTGACAACAAGATTTTTTATGGTTTTGTTTTTAGACAACAGATACTAGAAAATAAAGTAAGGCAAAAATTAAAATAAACATTAAACGTAAAAATATGAATTTGGATAGTGCTTGAGTTAAGACAATTTCAGTACCAACCCGTTGATTCCCAAATTTTAGCATAAAAGATTAGCAACATTAATTTAATTTCAGATATGAGGGTTTGTTATTAAATGCAATTAGAGATGATGATAGTTCTAGGTTAAGCAATCCCCATACATGATATGCGGGATTCTAATTTAAGCAACCACCATAAATCCAATTGCAATTAATACACAAAACAACTAAATTAATCATCCGGATTTGGGTATGATAGCGTTTCCAGTTCTAGTAACTCTCATACATGGCATGAAAGCTCTAAGTTAGGCTTACGCTCCAATCCAAACCTAGTGATTTTTTAATAATTAATACACACTCATACTGAAATTTAAATTAATGTTACTTATTTAAAGCGCAGCTTTCTTTGGGAATCATTGGCGTTGGACACTGTCCTTGCCTTAACCCAAGATTAGATTTAGCTACTCATTTTTATTTGAAAGTTAATTGACATAAATTTAAATGACGTAATTTAAATAACAGAATTTAAATGACAAGAAATTTAAAGGCATAAACTAACCGGCCATTTAGGCGGTGAATAATTAAATGACAAGAATTAAAATTGCAGAAATTTAAAAGCACAAATTAACCGGCCATTTAGGCGGTGAATAATTAAATGACAAGAATTAAAATTGCAGAAATTTAAAAGCACAAATTAACCGGCCATTTAGGCGGTGAATAATAAAGTAATAATAAATGACATAAGAATTTAAAAGAAGAAAGAAAAAAGTAAGATTATAAGAGAAAGTACTAAAGAAAATGAGAAAGAACAAGAACAATTCTCAAAGAGAGAATTATAAGGAAACAACTAAACTTTTATTCAAGAATAATAATCACACTTACAAATGCAATCAAGTGAGCTATTTATAGGCCACAAGATGCAATACAAACCACACAATTTCAATTATTCAATTAGACATAATTATATCTAATGGGCACTCACACACTTAAAGTTAAATGGATTTTAGCTATAATACACACCTAATATTAAATGAATTTTAGCTAAAATACATACCTAATAAAGCACTCATAAAGTTAAATGGATTTTAGCTATAACATCCACCTAATAGTTAAATGGATTTTAGCTAAAAAACACACCTAATAAAGCTCTCACATAAAAAATAAAAATAGATTTCTATAAATTGGTTTTTAATCTTCATTAGGATTAAAAATAATCCTTGGGCCTTCTCAAAATAATATTTTCCATGGGTTGTTCAAATTGGGCCTTAATTCTTCATGGACTTGATTTCTTCATGGATTTGATTTCTTCATGGATTTGAATTCTTCATGGACTTTAATTTTTCATGGGCTTGATTTCTTCATGGGTTTGATTTCTTCATGGATTTGAATTCTTCATGGACTTTAAGTCTTCATGGGCTTGAATTCTTCATGCCTAAAAAAAAATAATAATAATAATAATAATTTAATGTTATTAATAAATTATATATTATATATATGTATTACACATGGCACATATATATATTAGATTATATTATATATATATATATATATTACATGCATGCATATAATGATGTATATGTATTATATATAATTTTATATATTATTATTATTATTATTAAATTTTACTTTAAAATTTCATTTCATTCATTTTTCAATTTAAACTTGCATATAACCATAAAATATATATTAATATCTAATTTAAACCATTTTTAAGATCAAAAGAAGGGTATAATTATAACAAAATTTTTACAAAATTAACCACTAATCATACCCCCAACTTAAACATTGCTAGTCCCTTAGCAATCAGATTATACACATGCCAAGCTTTAATAACTGTATGAATGTAAAAATTTTAAATTCGAAACCGAAATGCATAAAATTGAATAAATAATTTAGCATTCTAAATCAGATTTTTGGTTAAAGGTCATATAATCTCAGGAATGGAAATTAGTATAACCAACACACAGACTTACTCCCTCAAAGTTTTGACTTCAAATCTTACTATGGATTTTCTCTCCAATAAAAAGGATTCCTCAGGTGTACACACAAGGGGGTGCACCGTTATAAGAGTAAATGCAGAACAAGTTCAAAACTCGGTGCCATCCCAAATACAAGGAACGTATTTTCATGAAAGAACAGGGAAATTGACATAGCTTCATGATTGGAATAATGCTCTAGACGAGTAACTTCTGAATTTAAACATGATTCCCTACTCCAAACTCGAATTCTGAGATCACATGATTTATAGCATCAACAGGGACCAGACTGGTTGTAATGGGGCTATAAGGTTAATACGAGTTGTCAAAGAAAATGTAGAGTGTGCAAAGGGTGTGTCGGGATTTTTTTTTTTTTTTTTTTTTTTTTAGCATTTATTTTGAAACAATTATGCTGAATAGCTAAGAGAATTTGCCCTTTTTTTTTTTTTTTCTTTTTCTTCTTTTTTTTTCTCTTTTTTTTTTCTTTTTCTCTTTAAATATGAAAATAGAAAGACAGATTAATTCCCAAAATCACACCAGGTTGGATAAAATTCATATGGTTATGGGTTAACCGAGAGTAACGAAAGAAATTGTACTACAAATGGCTCAAATGGGATAGCAAGGGAGGTTAATTTAAAGAAAGAAAAATGTTTAATAGGCTCATACTGAAAGAAATTGATCCCCCTATCATGGTTCTCAGTCATCTAAGTCAAAGTTTGAAACCAGTCAAATTCATCCGCTATCATACTAGACATTCAAAGCGAATTGATATTTTGAAACCATTGAAAAGATAAGATAAACAAGAGAGCATATTTAGAGTAAGTGTTATTTCACTCAGAATTAATGGTTATTAGGCTCAAACACTTACTTGGGTAATAGTCTCCACTTCTGTTGAGGGATCATACAATGTACTAATCAGCTAATTACTGTTACCTTTGACTTTATGACCGATAACCAATTTTTAAATTTTGAATCCCCGATGAATGCAAATTACTTATTCTCATGCATAAACGTTTTCAAATAAGAAATCAATGCATCCATGTTTCGTATTGCAAACTTAACCGGCTATCAGTGCATAACTTTAAAGCTTTAGGAATAGCATTATTTAAAACACAATTTTTTTTTTTTATAAGAGCAGATAAAGATAATCAATTCCCACAAGACAACAAACTAGCAATAGCAAACTCACAGTTAAATATGAACCAAATAATTCATGACTAGACCTTACACCCCCCAACTTGAATTGCAGTAATAAATCAGGGTTGTTAGGAATACCTGTAACTCCACAAGTCCATAGATTTGCTGTGAACTGCTAAAACTTAAACAACAAATGAACACACCATATATATATATATTTATATTTTCACACCAAAATAAAAATTTCATGCAAGTCATAAGATAAGCAAAATGCGTCTCAAGAGTACAAAAAGTACTCCTTACTCAGCCACCTTATCATAGACTTTGCTAACAACATTCCACAGTTTTGTTTTTTTGTTTTTTTTTTTTTTTTGTTTTTTTTTTTTTAAAGAACACAACCAAGAAAAATCCTGCAAGGTGTACAATAACTAGATGCGTCTCAAGAGTACAAAAAGTACTCCTTACTCAGCCATCTTAATAAAGAGCATTTCTCACAGTGATAAATCTAAATTAATCGGACCCCTTTGGCGCTTGTTACTAATTGCCTTAGACCAGTCTATCCGAGGCTCATGAGGATCGTACTGTGGAACATAAGCATGTAATTTCTCTAGCAGCTTATCAATGGTGGATGCAGAAATGAGAATCTTTCTTGCTGAACGAGAAATGAACTGTTGGTCCACAGCCTGATCAAGAAAAGAGAGTAACCCATCGAAAAAATGGTTAACATTTAAAAGTCCAATGGGTTTGGTATGGAGATTACTCTTGGCCCAGGAGATTATACAAAAGATTTCTTCAAGTGTTCCAAAACCTCCTGGTAAAGCAATGAAGGCATCTGACTGATAAATCTTACAAGCCATGCGCTCAGACATAGAAGTCGTTTCTATAAGTTGACCGCGTGTAATCCCGGAAATATGTGGTTCAGCTAAAGGGATTGGCATTACACCTACCACAGATGAATTTCCAAGATGTACAGCTTGTGAAACATAACCATTCAATCCACGACTCCCCCCCCCATATACCAAATTAATTTTTTTCTCTCCTAATTTTTTACCAAGTTCGCTCGCTGCAAGTGCGTAACAAATATCGCTCCCAAGTTGAGAGCCACAAAGTACACATATGGTATTGATTCGACGAACTAACTGGCCTTCCATGTTTGTTCCTTTTGTATGTCCTGAAAAGAAGTTTGGCTATCAAAAGTAGCTATACAACAATTCAACAAGAAATAAATACAAACAAAAATCATGCGTATGTATAAGTAGTTGTGATTGTGGCTCACATCTTCCTCTGGTTTTACGTCCAGAAACGGCTTAAACACTTTCTATGAAGCGGGGATAAGCTTCCCATCCAATTTTCTTATAGATTGGCAAACAGGGTCGTTTTTAGTCAGATTCCCAAGACTATAGCGTTGGTGGTCACTTCTGAACTGGGTCCATAAAGCAAGAAGTTCTCTTTGCACTATTCCACATGGATGCGTCTCAAGAGTCAATCGGATATCATCCAGAGACTCCTTACTCAGTCCATCCTTTATGAAACTAATTTTATCTTCTCGATTTATGGACGTAAACCCCACAGATTTGCATCGTGTGTTACAGGTCCATCGAGCACATTTGTAACAACCATTCACTCTTTTCGCTCTTCTTTTCTTCGCAAAACTACTCTTCCCTAAGCCTGGAAAATGCTTAAAACTAGGTGAAGTTTCACCAGCTAATCGAACTTTTGCTTCGATCAGCCAACGAATATCTTCAGGGATGTTATTAAGCATCAACAACCTAAGTCTTTCACACCTAGCAACATAAATTTTTTTCAAATCATTCTGCGGGAGAGATGGATAGTACTTGTGAATTTTTGAGAGATAAAGATCCATTTTTTTTTAAAAAAAAAAAAAAAATTATACTAAGAAGAAAGTAAAGAACTATAAACTTTACAAAAGGGATGAGAGTACCTGATCTGAGAATAACACAAAGGAGAGAAGATTGAGCTCAAGAGGGGTGACTTGCCTCATACAGATATGGAGTCTCTTATAGAGCAATGGGCATCACTATTCTACACTCGACTCGAGGCATGCCATAATTGCACCGTCAGACTTGACGTCGTTTAGCGTCTCATTTTTCAACATTTGGCAGTGTGCCTTTTTTTTTTTTCAACGCTCGGCGCCTCTGTTTTCAACATTTGGCAGTGTGCCTTCTTTCTTTATAGGGCAGTGTGATTGCACTGCCCAAGAAAAGATGGCTACCACCAGCGTCAATTCTGTCTCTCTCAATTCAATTTTTTTTTTTTTAATTAATTTTGTTTTAATTTTTTTTTTTTAGGTAAAATTTTGTAGACACCTTACCCCCCAACTTAAATTGCGTATTGTCCTCAATTGGCAATAAAAGGATAGAAGATAGGCATACCTGGCGGTCTTCAATACATAAACTCGTATGGAGAAATTTTATTTAGACTGCACATAGAGAAACACTAGTTAAGTAATGCAGAAAAGGAACAACTTATATGTATATATATATATAATTATTTTATTATATATTTTTATTTTATTATTTTTTTAGAGTTTTTTTTTTTTTTTTTTTTCTTCCAGTTAAGGATCAAATGAGTGGTTGCCCACCTAATCGTATAATATCTCTCATTCACTACACCACTTTTAAAGTTATTTTCAAAATTATGTAAATTGATTTTTCTCATGAATGCACATACATATTTTGAAAATATATCATCCGGCGGTGTTGGTTTTATTACATCAGAGTACGACACATTAATTTGCACAAACACCTTACACATGTTTAGTTTAATTTGATCCCCAATAATATCGACTAGCCTAAAAGATAGAATTTTAGGCTTAAATGTGGATAAACTTATGACATCTTCACATTTTAGCTCTCGGATTTTATCCTCTTCTTCCTCCCAGGTTTCTTCTTTTCTTACATCATTTTGGTCTTTTTCTTCCTCCAAGGCTTCATTGACATCTACCTCACTGTGATCAACCACTCTCTTTTCTTGCACCAAAAGGTGTACTGTCCTAGGGGCATCAAGTTTCTCAATTATTTCTCCATTCCTTAAGACAGTCACTCCTATGTCCTGCTCCTGACTTTCACTTTTGATGATGTGTTTTATTAATGGGATTTGGAGTGAGTTGGGATGGACAGGCTCTGATATACTCAAAGTCTGTGTTAGCTGTGTCAATTGGTTCCTAATGTCCTCTGTAACTCTAATGGTGTGTTCTTGACATTTGGACATTTGTGTAAAAATTTCCATTTGGCCTTGCATAAATAGATTGAAGGTATCTTCTAATGAACTCCCATGAGGGGGTTGATATGCATCGAATGTAGACCCTTCATTCGTTTGAAATGATTGAGGCTGGGAAAGGAAGTGCTCATGTGGTTGGGCTACAAAATCATTTTCCCATGAGAAATTTGGATGAAAGTGTGAATTAAGGTGATATGCATCAAAGTCCGAATGGTAGTTTTCCTCATGGTTCTGGTAATACATTCTCTCATAGTTGTGTGTGTGTGTGTAATTGGATTGACCATACAATACCTCCTTAAAAGCAGGTATTATAGGGCAGTCATCCGTTAAATGAGCTGAAGTCTCACACACAGCACACCAAACCTCAATTTCATGGTAAGTGGGTAACAAATGGGTAGTGTCTGATTGCAAATCAAAAGTGGTTTGCCTAAGAGGGTATAGATAATCCTTAAGAGGTCTAGACAAATCAGATTCAAAATGATAATTTTCATCATGATAAGTATCTTGTGCAGACAGATTGTAGTAATTTTGAGACATGAGTGTAAAGTTGACAATCCAATTGCAGGTAAAGACTCAGAATGATATGAAAATACTATTTCAAAATTCTACCTGATCTCAGTCTCATATACAATGCACAAACAAAAATAAAGTAAAAGAGAAATAGAGTTACCGATTTTATCAAGAGATGCTTATTCTTTCTTTTTTTTTTATTTTATTTATTTTTTTCTTTTTGTTTTTGCCTTAATCTCCCCGGCAACGGCGCCAAAATTTGACTGCACTCTCACCCTGCAATTAAAACACAATAAAAACAAATCATAATAAAACTTTTATATTTTTTTTTATTTTAGTGAGAGGTTTATACTCGCCAGTGTACGAGTGCAGTTGTAGTCCAAATTTATATTTATATTTTCTGGATGAATCCAGGTCGTCCACTGAGAGATTTATTTATGGCAAAAGAAAAAGAATGTCACACACACGCACACGCATTTGGACAAATTGACAACAAGATTTTTTATGGTTTTGTTTTTAGACAACAGATACTAGAAAATAAAGTAAGGCAAAAATTAAAATAAACATTAAACGTAAAAATATGAATTTGGATAGTGCTTGAGTTAAGACAATTTCAGTACCAACCCGTTGATTCCCAAATTTTAGCATAAAAGATTAGCAACATTAATTTAATTTCAGATATGAGGGTTTGTTATTAAATGCAATTAGAGATGATGATAGTTCTAGGTTAAGCAATCCCCATACATGATATGCGGGATTCTAATTTAAGCAACCACCATAAATCCAATTGCAATTAATACACAAAACAACTAAATTAATCATCCGGATTTGGGTATGATAGCGTTTCCAGTTCTAGTAACTCTCATACATGGCATGAAAGCTCTAAGTTAGGCTTACGCTCCAATCCAAACCTAGTGATTTTTTAATAATTAATACACACTCATACTGAAATTTAAATTAATGTTACTTATTTAAAGCGCAGCTTTCTTTGGGAATCATTGGCGTTGGACACTGTCCTTGCCTTAACCCAAGATTAGATTTAGCTACTCATTTTTATTTGAAAGTTAATTGACATAAATTTAAATGACGTAATTTAAATAACAGAATTTAAATGACAAGAAATTTAAAGGCATAAACTAACCGGCCATTTAGGCGGTGAATAATTAAATGACAAGAATTAAAATTGCAGAAATTTAAAAGCACAAATTAACCGGCCATTTAGGCGGTGAATAATTAAATGACAAGAATTAAAATTGCAGAAATTTAAAAGCACAAATTAACCGGCCATTTAGGCGGTGAATAATAAAGTAATAATAAATGACATAAGAATTTAAAAGAAGAAAGAAAAAAGTAAGATTATAAGAGAAAGTACTAAAGAAAATGAGAAAGAACAAGAACAATTCTCAAAGAGAGAATTATAAGGAAACAACTAAACTTTTATTCAAGAATAATAATCACACTTACAAATGCAATCAAGTGAGCTATTTATAGGCCACAAGATGCAATACAAACCACACAATTTCAATTATTCAATTAGACATAATTATATCTAATGGGCACTCACACACTTAAAGTTAAATGGATTTTAGCTATAATACACACCTAATATTAAATGAATTTTAGCTAAAATACATACCTAATAAAGCACTCATAAAGTTAAATGGATTTTAGCTATAACATCCACCTAATAGTTAAATGGATTTTAGCTAAAAAACACACCTAATAAAGCTCTCACATAAAAAATAAAAATAGATTTCTATAAATTGGTTTTTAATCTTCATTAGGATTAAAAATAATCCTTGGGCCTTCTCAAAATAATATTTTCCATGGGTTGTTCAAATTGGGCCTTAATTCTTCATGGACTTGATTTCTTCATGGATTTGATTTCTTCATGGATTTGAATTCTTCATGGACTTTAATTTTTCATGGGCTTGATTTCTTCATGGGTTTGATTTCTTCATGGATTTGAATTCTTCATGGACTTTAAGTCTTCATGGGCTTGAATTCTTCATGCCTAAAAAAAAAAAATAATAATAATAATAATTTAATGTTATTAATAAATTATATATTATATATATGTATTACACATGGCACATATATATATTAGATTATATTATATATATATATATTACATGCATGCATATAATGATGTATATGTATTATATATAATTTTATATATTATTATTATTATTATTAAATTTTACTTTAAAATTTCATTTCATTCATTTTTCAATTTAAACTTGCATATAACCATAAAATATATATTAATATCTAATTTAAACCATTTTTAAGATCAAAAGAAGGGTATAATTATAACAAAATTTTTACAAAATTAACCACTAATCACCTTGTAAGATAATTAATGTCATTTAGTGCATTTTAAATATTTAAATTTATTAAAAAACCTTATTTATTTAACTCTTATAATTAATATTTTTTAATATATTTTTAAATTATTATATGTTTTGACAATTTTTAAAATTTAAATGACATTATTCATTTCATTGATTTTTAAAATTTAAATTTCTCTCTCTATATATTTTATTTAACTCTTTTCAACTCTTTTTAAATTTATTTTTGGACATGAATTTGAAAAATAAAATATTATTTTTAATTTTAATCTTAATTTTTTTGACAATTCATATTTGTAACAGCCCACTTTTTCAGGGCGTGTTATGCCTTGGGAAATTTGATCTATATATATATATATATTTTATCATTACATTATTCCGAAATTCCCTAAGACCTTATCTAGTGCGAGATATCTACACTAGAAAATAAATACAAAGCGAAAGCTGAATCGAACCTACTCATGGTAATGCATAATTTAATAATTGTACATGATATTTAATACAAGTTAATACATAAAGCGTTTGATGATGGAACAATATACATAAATCTTAAACTAATCATATTATAACATGGTACATTTACTCGCATCTTAATGTCTCGTGTCACTACACATCACCACTCTCTGAATCATCTTTGCAAGTCCCGATTGGAACGTTGAATGTTCCAGGGGCGAACCCAAGTTAGATGATGAACCATCTAAGTAAGGGTACATAATGTTATGTCATGAGTGTATGTAATGTCTTTCATTGTAGGTGTCAACTGCACCCCTCATGCTACCTACCATTTTAGCAGCCACCTCTTTCGAAGCTGGGGTGTATGGGTGCACCTTTGGTAAGGCAGCGGTGCTAGTTTGTACTCCCCACGGCCTCATATGCGTGTGATCGATGATATCAACGTGTATTTATGTATTTCATAATCATGTATGCAGCCTACGTGATGGATACATATCAGGGCATGTCAATATGATGAAAATATTTTCGAGGAAGTGTCACTTACCTTTTAGAGCTTATCGGGCTACCTCGAAATCCGTGCCTTACCTCGATTTGCGTGCCAACCTCAAAATTCGCACCAGACACCTCAACTTTGACCTCAAAGCATCCTAATCATTATAGGTATTTGAATAAATATTAAATCTTATTTTTTCCATAATTCCTGGCATTTTCTTTAATTTTCTCTCTATTTCTTCCTATTTTTCCTCAATAATTTCAAATTAAATATTTCTAGAAATATTTTCTCAAATATTTCACTACGAAAATTTATAAAATAATATTTTGAAATTTCTAAAATTTTCTAGAGAATTTTACTCACCTTGACTTAGCATCTCTGATTTCCTCGATTTACGTGCAATATTCTCGAAAAGTATGCCCGAGCCGTTTTTCTCACCGAAATCTCTGGGATATCACCGAAACATAGTTTCCTATTTTTCAGGATTTTTCTAGAATTTTTCCCATCATTTTTCCTATTTTCTTTTTTTTTCTTTCTCTTTTCTTCTTTCTCCCTCTCTTCTTCTTCCTCCTCCTCTCCCTTGCTTCCCGCGCGAACCCTGAAAC
This sequence comes from Diospyros lotus, assembly GCF_014633365.1. Lineage (NCBI taxonomy): Eukaryota > Viridiplantae > Streptophyta > Magnoliopsida > Ericales > Ebenaceae > Diospyros > Diospyros lotus. The sequence continues at coordinate 36,697,506 of NC_068344.1, forward strand.
TTCTTCTTCTTCTTCCTTCTTTTCCTTCTTTCTTCTCTTTCTTCTTCCTTCTCTTTTTCTTCTTCTTCTTTCTTCTTCCTTCTCTTTTTCTTCTTCTTCTTTCTTCTCTCTGCACCGCACCTCTGTTCCTTCTTCCCTGCGTGACCCACGAACCAGCTTCATGCGTGCACAGCTCCGCCTGCCTCTACCGTCGCCAGCCGCCATTGCGGCTTCCTCCAGCCTCGTCGGCTGCTGCCGCCCTCGTTGCCACTTGCTGCGCGTCGGCCATGGCTGCCATGGCCGAGCTTGCTGGAAGCTTGGATGCGTCTATGGCAGCCGCCTGCTGCTCTCCGATCAGCCTCTCTCCCTCTCGCGATCTCTCTCTTTCGGGCTCTCTCTTTTTCTCTCACAAACTCTCGGCCAAATGCTCGTTGCCGCGGCTGCCTCTCACTTCCCTCCATCTGATCTCTTTCTCCCTTGATGCTTCTCGCACGACCAATGTATCCCAATTTATAGAACTTTCTTGCCTTGGCCGCTACTCCACATTAATTGCTTCATTACTCACTCCATATCTCTGACAAATTCTTTCCTCACTTCACACTGTCACAATCTTTCATTTTGCAGCCCAAATTTCGGCCATTTAAACCTTCACAGAAGCTTCGCGAAGCCATCACAACACGCACAACACGTTTATATATATATATAATTCTATATTATATTGTAAAATTATATATTTAAATTCTAAAAATTCATTTTCATTTCACTTAAATAATTATCTAATTGCAACTAAGCCCTTAAATATCGAATTTATTTGCATTACAATACTCTAAACGTAAAATTAATAATCCAATTCTTAGTTGAAAATGACGATTTTGCCCCAGTGTCCTTACCGGGCTATCGTTTCATCCCGAAACTACTGAAGGGTTGCTTATTACACAAAATCGAAGCCCTCCTAGGGTTCCGTTAATTTTTCGGAAGTTTTCTATGACGATTCGGTTTTACAGCCTAAATGGTAGCTGTAATTTAACTGTATCGAAAACCATTCCCGGTCTAATTTCTTTCTATACCATAAATTCTATTTCGATATGCTCGTCGAGACCATATAATTTTCTTTAGATAATTTCATTCCGAGGCACTCCCTACAGTTGATTTGATACTTGAAATTGCTATAAAACCAACTTTTCGGTGTTCTAAACTCATTGAAATTACGTGTCAACCTTCTCTACACATGGGGTATTACAATATTAATCATAAAATACTATTTTAATCATAAATTTGATAATAGAGATATTTTGGTAAAAAAAACCCTTATCTTAATGCTTATCATATGTATTAACAAACACATGAAAAAAAAAATACAATTATCAGTGGATTCTAAAAAATTTAATAAACAGTCTGATAGAAATTTTGGAATGCTTTCCGACCTTATCTTGATCATTCCATATCTTGATCCGAAAAGCATCACAATTTTATCTTGATACCACCTTATCTTGCTCATTTTAACAAACGTCCACTTAGAAAATATGTATATTTAACCTAAAGTCATATAAAAATATAATTTCAATAAATATATTATATATTTATATATGTGTTGGTTTAACAGGCTCAGAGAGAGAAGGAGATAGAGGCACATTCAATGGCGGTGGAGGTAGCTTTAATGACAACAGCGGCGATTGCGTTGATGGTGAACGATAGCAACTGTAACGATAAAGGTTTGGCTGACCACAACAAAGGTCCGATCATGCACTGCGTAATGGAGATCTGGCCGTATGCAATAACGAGAACGAGAGAGAGAGAGATAGTATATCGTTAATAAATAAGACTCATGCATGTGAGTAGGTGAGAGAAAAATAGAAAGAGCGAATATCGTTGGTGAATGGTGAATCTAATAGAGAAAAGCGGTGGCCGACTTGAAGGAAATGATGAGGCTGAGCTTCGACAAAGATAAGTGGTGAAAATGTGGCAGTAAAAGGGTTTTCTGAGAGGTGATGTGAGAATGAGAGTGTGGGAGAGAGTCAGGCTTGGTGGCCGAAAATGGGGTTTTTGTCTTGGTGGCCAAAAATAGGGTTTTTCTGTTGTAGAAATAACGAGTGAGATACGTGAGAGTGAAGGGTGAAGTAGGTTTCAAGGTCAGTAATGGGTAGCCAATCTGTGACATTGATAGAGATAGTAAGAGGTGAGAGTAAAATAGAGAGTCTCACTGAAAGAGAGAATGTCTCCATCAAGGGTAAAGTTGTCTTTTACACTCAGGATTAATATGATAAGTTTTTTAAAGTTGTCCACCAAATTGTCCTAAAGTTAGTTCGTGTAGCATTATCCTCGTGAGATTAGTATTATATATGTATATATATTATTTAATTATTATAAAATAATATATTTATAAAATTATATTTGTAAATATATTATATACATATATTTTATACATAAATTAAAATATATATTTAGAATATTATTTATATATAACATATCAAATTTTTATTGCTAAATTTATCCAATTAAAACATATTAAACACAAATTAATTTTATCTCAAATATTTTTTGTATGACGAATATTTGACTATATTTAAAATATGTAGAACCAAATAATAATTGTATTTTTACCATCCTAATTTTTTTTTGTATGTCAAATTGATAACAAGGTGCCTAGCAACTTTTTCTTTAAGCCTAGCTTCCTCTAGAAATTTTGCAAAAAAATTAACATACAAGTATATTATATATTTGACTTTAAAATTTGTAAACTCTTAATTAAATAATTATAATTTATTAAATTAAACATCATTAAAAATTAAATTTCTAAAATTTCAAATTGAATGTATTTTTTAATTTTTTATTTTAAAAAACAATTTTTTAAAATTTTTGAATATAAATTATTAAAATAAAAAATAAAAAATAAATTTAAAATTAAAAATTAAAAATTAAAAATTAAAACCGAGAATACAGTATAATATTTTTTAAAATAATACAAAATAGATAAATATAAAACTTTTTTTAATAAATATAACTTTTAATCTAAAAAATTATGAAAATAAATATTTATTATAGAATTAAACATAAATTACATAATACATTTAAATAAATTTTAAAAAAATAAATTAAAGACAACAAATTCCCCAAAATCCTTTCATAGACAAAGGTGAATTGTTAATATTATAAAATAACTCAAAATATTTTTAAAATTATTAAAATGATCAAAATATTTTTTAATATTTTAAAAACGTCCAAAGATACCCAAAATGTCTCATCATAACTCAAAATAATCACAAATTTTCACTAGATCATCATTCAAAACGTTTCAAAAGTGAATCATAATTTTTATTTTAACTTAATTTAGCTTTCTTTTAAATTTTTATAACTAATTAAAATTTTCTTTTCCTAATTTAATTAAAATTTAAAATTTAACCGATAAATTGGCCTACTTTAAATTTATTAAACTGCTTAAACAATCACATTTTTTTCTCTAATTAATTAATTCTTACTCTCTGCATAAAACTAATTATTACACAGTCACGCTATTAAAAATCCTGTGAAACCCATTTTCTCTACAAAATTATAAATTACACTAGATTGATAGAGATTCCCATAAATTCAAACTTTTAATTGAAAAGTATGATTGTTAATTTAATTATTGAATTGATTAAAATTTATTAATTAATTAAATTGAATTGAAAAATAAAATTAAAATAATTATTGACGATGTTTAAAATTAGTTGATCATGATTCGTTGATCCGCATTGATGTACTAAATTCGAGAGAAAGGAAGGAAGGTATTATCTAGTTTGATTTGTTGATTCGTCGGCCTTGCAAGATACTCCGATACTCAAGTAAGTAAGTAAGTAAGTAAATAAATGCAGAGTATCAACAAGTTGACAGAAAAAACATACCATGGCTCTGAAAAGAACTGGTTGATATATAGGAAGATGAGATGTCCTCATGCCTGTACTGTACGTCTGCAAGTGATGGAACAGAATATCCAGTGCCGACTGAGGCACCCATGCAGTGGCAAGATGCCGACGAGACCCTCATTAATGTAAACGAAATCCGCCATTAATGAGAATTAGATCTAAAGTAGGTGCGCGAAAATCCAGAAATAGTTGTAATGATGTTGTTACAATGGGCCAGAATGGAACCGACATGAATCGATCAAATGGGCCAAGAGGACGGGATCAGGTTGGGCCTAAATGGCCCAGCTGGGATAGCCCTAACCCATTAATATTCTTTGACATGTGACCTTTTCATTATGAGAGCTGATCAGTTAGGCTAGCAAACTGCAAGTCACTGAAAACTCGCTTGTATAAAACCTGCTTAGTCCTGCGATCTAAACTCGGGCTCTAGTGATGTGCGAGTTTGCTTCAACGACCTCAATTTGGGGTTTATTGTGCTTTATGCGATTGGACTAACCTGTTAGGTTGAGCCCAGCTTATAAAGAGTAAGCTTATAAAGAGTAGAGCGAAAAATATTCATAACAATTATTAATTAAAAAAATAAATTTAAATTATATAAATTGAATTAAATTAATTAAATTTAAAAAAATTTAAAAATCAAAAAGAACTAATAAAAAATACATAAAATAAAAAATAATATAATTTTATAAATATTGAAATAATATTATTTTAAAATTTAATTGATTCTATTATTTTAACTAAAAAATCAAACTTCTTAAAAAAATTAACTAAATCGAACCGACAAGAAAGAAAGAAAAAAAAAAAAAAAAAAAACTGATCCTAATCGACAAGTGATCGGTTCGGTTCGGTTGAACAGAACCTTTGCGTTGGGCCGAATATATAGTAAGTGAGTGTGCAACTAGCATGTTATCTGCAGCAACAGCTTAAACTGTACAAATCCCTTAAATAGTTCTTGATGATCCAAACCCTAAAGGGGGCAGAAATGCAAAAGATAGATCCATCGAGAGCTTCAACAACTACACGACGACGATTTATTCTAACAGCAGATCGCTCATGACCTGCGCTACACAGAAATGTATACCTTGGCTTAGATCTTACACGATCTTACAGAAACCACTCCCCAGGAATCCTTCGCCATCGTCAAATCAAGCATCGACGTTGATCTTCTCCTCTTGGGGATCTTCAAAATTAGGGTCCTTGGCATCGACAGCCTCGTGTCTGAACCCCAGCTCCGCCTCCGAGTAGCCGACGCCGTCCCACGTGTACTTGCCGCCGCGGCCGCCTTTCTTGGGCGATCCGATCATTCCGGTGCCGGATTTCCTGTCTTTCCTCACGTCCTGCCCGGACCTGGGGCTGCTCTTCCCGCCCTTACCTGCGTTCTTCATCGTCTCTCTGCGTTTGATCTGGGGGATCATGGATGGAAATTGGGTCTTGGTATTTATAGAAGGAAGGAAGGAATTTGGAAGGCTTTACTGGCGAAGATGCTGTTGGCGGAAGCAGGTCACGTGACATGCAGTGGATGATAGTGATGCTGATGAATGAAGTGATGAGGAATGGATAAGAACGAGGTTTTATAATAATTGTTTATTTTTGATAATTTCAATGCTGTATCATTTTCTCAAATATTAGATAAATCCTGAGTCACTTAATTTTAATAATTAAAATTTTATTAAAAATAATGTGACAAGCATAAAAATTTATGAGTTTAAATAATATCATCTATAAGATAAGTCTTCAAAAGATCATTATGATCTCAAGATACATATATTGGGGGATTATTACTATTTTCTAAAGATCTAATTTAGTTTCATCCCCTAATTTATTATTTAAATAATTTCAAATAAAATATAAATAATATAATTTTAATATTCAAAAATCTCTCAAAAATTATACAAAAATGATCAACATTATTCATATGAATTATAATTTTAGTAAATCTTGAATTACTAAAAATATTTATCACAATTTTATACTCATTTATAAATAAATAATTTTTTTTTTTAAAAATATGTATCTGATATTAAATTCAATACTACATGCAACTTTTCAATATCTAATTTAGTTCTCGAAATATAAGTATACATCATGATAGATATATTATATATTTATATTAATTAGACATATAATATAATGTATTAATTTAAAAATATTAGTGCAAATGCCATTTCTAAGTGTACGTAGTATTTTTTTAATTTGATTAGAGAAATTTTAACTTAGTCCAATGTAATTTAAGGTATTTTTACATTAATTCTTTTATAACTCACATAAATATGTTTATTTTATAAAACAAAATTTTAAGAAATAAGTTATATGAATTTAAAAATATTAAAAATAAATTAAAAATATATATCTAAAAATTGACCAACTCACAAGATTTTGAGGGGCCAAAATTAAATATTTGTTGACAATTTAAATTGTTTTTTCAGACATTAATAATACTTTAAAATTTTATATTATAATATAAATAAATGTCAGATTTTGATATTATAAAATTCTGTGAATAAATTGTTTTAACACATGCAACACTTTTTATTAGAAATGAATAAAATTTTAATTTAATTAAAATAATTGACCTAACAATTGAAGTTGCCAAACTCAATTTGGTTCAAGTTAGGAATCGGTTCGATTCAGTTTTAAATTTGACAATTTAGATTGGATTTGATTTTCATATTTAAAAAAATTAAAATAATTAATTATTTAAATAAAATTTTGATTACATAATTAAGGTTTCTTATTAATCTAGTATAATATAATAATTATTTACATAATTTTATGAATTAATCGATTAATATTACTCGTTAATAATAATATGAAAATTAGCTCATTTGTCTTAAGAAATAATCTACTAATATTATTTTAAAAATATTATAATTTTTGTAAGGAAAACAAATTCTCTCGCGCCTCTCTTTCCCCACCTTCTTGTCTCTCGTCTCTGCAGCTGGTAAGCTCCTCTCTCTCTCTCTACACACACACGCACACACATTGTGTCTTTCCTCCGATTGCAGTCGAGAATCTCCGCCATCTCTGTTCATGCGTTCTCTATATTTCTTCTGCACATTCGCATGTTCGCATTAGCGATCTATTTTCCGATTGGCTGTTGCCTCTATCTCTGAAAGCGAGTTAGGTTTCATTTATGCAAATTGAGAGTTTGGTTTTAGCTTGATTTCTTGTTCCTTTATTTCGCTTTGCTTCCCCCTGTTTCTGAAAGAATTGTAATTGGTTTTGCTCTAAACATGCAAATTTCACGCATAGACAAGCAACATATTGTGATTCATGCTGCTCACGTCAATTTATTTATTGATTTTTTCAGTAAGCACCAACATATAACATCTTTGTTCATTGCATTCCATGACCATGAAGCTGCCCTACCAATGTAAGTATTCATGCGCATTATTGATCAACTAACTCTATGTACTAAGGTTTTGTCTCGGCTATGTTAGAATTAGAATGCACCCAAACGAAAAAAGAATTGGTTGATTCAACTGTGAACTTTCTAGTCAAGGTGATTTCACTGTGAATTTTTCCATCGTCTGAAAGTCTTCTAGTCAACGTGACTAGAGGATTAAGGAAAATTGGGCCATGTAAACCGATTTAACTGTGAATTTTCCACCATTTCAAAGTCTTCAAACCAAGGTATCTTCCATAGAAGAGTGAGAATCCACCCAATATGCAGCAAGACGTTGAAGCATAGAAGCCAGTAATAGTTGGTTTAAAATGTCCCAGCATCAACCTCCCAAATCATTGCAAAACTCAGCAGCACATTTGGATTCCTCAATATTCAAAATTATACACCGAGATTTAAAGTTTTAGTAATTCCTAAAAGAACAGACAGTTAATACTTTATGTTTACATGCTTCTCTGAACAGTGAACACAGTAACCATGGTGTCTGTTGTTTATAGATCTGATATGTGTCTTTGCTAGTTTCTTCTGTTTATCAATCTGTTGTCCACATACTTACAATGTATGCATATTTCTCTGGCATTTTTCATGAAATCTCGAAGAGGCAATTGAATATTTCTGCAGAAGCTCCTTGGATATCCCCTTCTTCTTTCTGGACTGTTCTATTACGTTCTATTAAATTTTGACTAGAATTACTGCATAACGACTCTACAGAAGATTACAAACCATCAGTTCTAGGCAACCTTGCCAATCCATCAGTTCTAGGCAACCTTGCCAATTTGGGGGGCGGGGCTTACATTATTTCCTCTTTCCTGTGCATATCTTCTTCATCATCATCATTATCACAAATGACACAGTGTGTAGTGCGTGTGTGAAAAAAACACACTAAAATAAATCCTTAAAAGAACAAACTTCAATGGTCGAAACTTGACTTTCAAGAAGACGCAAAAAAATATTGTTTTGCTAAGAAAACCTAAATAGGTTGCTGAAATTTGATTGAGAAAAACTTAATTACAAACTCTAGATTTTAGGCATATTTATAGTATTTGGTTAATCCAAATCCATCTAATATTTGTAAACAAAATCCAACTAAAATCCTAATAGAAATAAATCCTAATCCAACATGAAGTAAAATTCTAAATCAAATAGAAACATGAAATTGAATCCTAAATTAAGTAGAATTTTAAAACTTAAGAAGTATTAAAATAACATAAAGTAGAATCCTAAACCAAATAGAATTCTAAAACTTAAGAAGTATTAAAATATTGTTCTGGCGTGATCGAGTCAGCTTTGGGCCGGGTCTTGATTGGTGACCGCATCATTCACCTCCACTTGAGAAGAATTCGTTCTCAAATTATGATCTGGGTATGACAACTCAACGTCCGGCAAATACAAAGAAAGATCAGCAACATTGAATGTTTTGGAAATACCCATATGATTTGGCAAATCCACAACATAAGCATTATCATTGATTTTCTTTATAATCTTGTAAGGACCATACTTCTTTGGTTTGAGCTTGTTCTGTTATCCTGCAAGAATCCGTTCATTCTTCAAGAATATCATGACTTCATCTCCAACCGCAAATACTTTGTGTTTCTTATGCTTGTCAGATGTCGCATTGTATTTCTTATTTGTGCAACTTTTGTTTGACATCTTCTTGAACTGCTTGAACTTTTCTGCTAAGGGAACATGAGCAAAGACATTCCTCCCCTTCTAATATTTGTAAACAAAATCTAATTAAAATCCTAATAGAAATAAATCCTAATCCAACATGAATGAAGTAAAATCCTAAATCAAGTAGAAATATGAAATTGAATCCTAAATCAAGTAGAATTCTAAAACTTAAGAAGTATTAAAATAACATAAAGTAGAATCCTAAACCAAATAGAATTCTAAAACTTAAGAAGTATTAAAATATTGTTCCGGCGTGGTCGAGTCAGCTTTGGGCCGGGTCTTGATTGATGACCACATCAACAAACCTTAAATCTCATCTAGTGGGCTACTATGATTCTAGTTTTCTGTCACAATCTTTTTGTAAATTGATCCAAGGCAATTAACCCGTGTGATCAAACAAATTGGCAATTTTTGAATTCCAATTTCCTCCCATCCCTCTTTTTTCTCTCTTTTTCTCCACGCCTACATTTTCTATCTATCTTCCTGGATAGACAGGAACAACAGTTTTGGCTCTGGGCCATCCAATTTTCTGCTGCATAACATGCATTTAAGAAACATCTTCTGTTTCAAGCTTCTTGTCCCTACAGGAATGTTGTTACAGAAATTACAGGTGATAGTTGTAATCATGCTGGGTGCATTTATATATTTGCCTTTTCACTTTCAGATTGTGGAGATAGCCCGCACCAATCTCTTACCAAATGTTTCGTGTGAGTACTTTTACAACTGGTCTGACAACTTCACAACATTTTATTCAAACTGAGAGGTACGCGATCTAGATCAAGGCCTTCATAATTTCTTATAGTAGTGCATATTCTGTATCAATTGCACCTGTTTGACTCCATTTAATATGCAATCAAACAATTAACTTGGGGAGGTATATTGTTAAATGCATAAGATAACCAAAATGGATGGTGATGTTGGTTACTGGTAGGCTTTGTTGTCAGCCTGCAGACAATGCTGCATGAAACTTGAGGTCTTATATTGCTTGGCTTATAATCCTAATCAATTTGGTGGTGGTGGTGAAATAGGGAAGAAAACTCCATCTCTTTAAAGCCCCAGTTTTGGCTAGTTAGAAACAAAGTTTTGGCCTTCCTGAAGCAATCACAATGAGGAAACAAGAAATATGAGAGATGAGAACATTTAAGGATGAAGGGATTGAACCCATAACTTCATTGTCAAATAAAGAAAAAGAAGCCGTTTCTGATTTTTGTTGAGATGACTTTTAGATGGATATTGTCTATAAGAGTCCCGGACTTGTGTATTTATAGTGGCTTTCTGATGAATGAGGAGATGCCAAATATTGTTGGCGAGCAGTAAACGGAAGTGTTTTTGGTTCAATGACCCCCTCGGGGAAATATTTGATGATTTTGAAAAAATTAAAAAAATAAAAGGGCAGGCTGTTGGATTTGTAGAGGAGACAAGTAGAATTTGGTTACGTGAAGCAACTGCAGTGGTCATGCTAAAATGCTTTTAGTTTGTTTTGTGTGTATCTGTGCATAAGATAGATATATGACATTTTAGGATGAGGGTCATCAAACAAAACTATGTTCGGACTTGTGGATGAGATATTATGATTTTTTCTTTTATTATTGGATATCAAAGTTAAAACTTACCTTTCTCAAATGAAAACTGAGTTGAAAATGTTACAGCTGATGTATGGTAATACAAATAAAATAGAATTAGAAATGAGATTATTTATAACAAACTTCGTGTTCACTCAAAATGAAGAAGTTGTGCTAGATGTGTTTAAGATAGTTTGAACATGTGAGATGAAAACCAACAAGACAAAACCAAGAAGACGAAAACCAAGATGTTTTTATGGAATGAAAGAAGTTTGGAGTAAACTGATAGAGGAAGATAAAAGAAAACTTGATAGGAAATTCTTAAGCATGAAATCGGGCTAAATACATGTAGGCTACCTGCATAATGATAATAAGGCTTGGTTATTATTGATTGTTGCTGTTCTAATTATGTTGGACACGCGGGTATAGATTTTTTATGTATGGTAGTAGCAGTATAAAGAGGAAAAAAAATTGCCCATTCATTCAGACATCGCAAAGATCTTGTAATTTCTTTATCTTCTTGTCCAGAGGGCTGATCCTCTTTCTTTCTCTCTACCTTTTCAAAAGAATTTCTCTATAATGGAATCACTTTTTTACTCCTACCTTTTCATCAAGCACATAAATAATTTTAGGGGGTTAATTTTGGACTAAAAGCGTATACCTGAAGCTGTTAATTCCAGATTGTGATTTTGGGATAGCCTGGAAGTGATTTAATTGGAATTGGAAAGAAAGCCAAAGAGAAATGGAAGAATTGGATGGATAGATAAATTTCTTGAAACAAAAAGGTAAGATCTTAAACAGCTATGCCACATTACATTAGGGATTCTTCTGCACAGAAATAGGATGGTTACAACTACTCAACATTAATGTGCCTCTCCTCCCACCAAATGAAGGAAGAAGAGATGACCTTGAAGTCTTCTTAAACATTGCAGCCTTTGGACTGTATATATGATTGCTGTCAAATCCTCCTCCGTAGCTCTGACATGGCTTCATTTTCCTTCTGTTTTCTCTCCCTTTCTTAGCCAAATCTTCAACACTTTTCACACTTGCCATGGATACAAAACTCCGGGACTTGCCTTGGTAATACCTGGAAAGCCCTCTCCTGCACACGCATACATGAACACTTTTTCAATCCTTTATTTGAAAATCATTCCCATGCCTTTGTTTGGGAGCTGGGATCTCCGCAAGGAATAGTAACAAATGGATAAATGTTCTAATGCACCCAAACAGGCATCGAATTTTCCAATCCTTGGGTTGTACTTCCTCAATCCCACAGGATCAATACCCTATAAAAAGAAAAAATAGATATGAATGCGTATAAAGGAGATCATTGATCCTTACTTGATAGGGAGCTGGGCCATGAGCTCAGACAACTCATACAAAGGCCCATAAGAAGGTGAAGAGGCTGCATCCTCCATTAAATCAGATGAAGAAGATGATTCAACAGAACTGATTGACTCTTCAGGAGATGGCTGAATAGATGGATTCTGCAATTCATCATTGCCATGGAGCTTTGCAGCACCCATTGTAGATCTTCTGCAAAGGTGAAAATCTAAGCAAAAGAAGACCAGGAAGAGGAAGAGGAAGAGGAAGAGGATATGTATAGTATTTTAGGATTTCCAGTTGGGCTAATTTGAGGGAGCACATATATACATATAGATGGGGAGATTTATGGATCAGGGCTATTATTAAAATGGGGGGTGTGGGGGTGTGATGTGACTAGTTTGCTTTTGGCCTTCCACTTTCACGAGGCAATGAGATAAGGTCTATATTTCGAAGGCATCCATATCTGAGTCATCACCACCTTGACCTTCTTTGAGTTCCCTCGTCTTCGGCATCTCTGCTCTCCCGAATGCTTTGACACAAATACCCTTTTCTTTTTACTCTTTTTATATGCTTTAAGGCATCCACGTAGGACACGGGTGTCTTTCCTCAATTTTATGGACCACATGTATTATGTGGTTTTGCTTTATCGTTCATCTGATAATGCTAATGCTAAATATGCAAGTCAATGGTTAATACAAACTGGCGGGTTAAATGGGGTGAAATAATTATTTTATTATCTTATTAAACTAGTGGATCACCCATGCGATGAATGGATATTGTAAAAAAAAAATATATTATTAAAGTAAAAATTATATAATTTAATAGTTACAATAAATGAAAATCATAATAAAGAAGTAAAAAATAAATAAAATAACTGTGTTACAATCATGAAAATACAACAAAAAAATTATAAATTTTGAAAGATTTCCTTATATGCATTCAAGGGTAGACAAATAATTAAAAGCACATAACTCTATCCCGAAACTATGTAAAAATAAACCTAAATTAACATGTAATACAATAAGCAATGCATAAAAAATAAAAAAAATTACACAATAACAGAAAAAAAAATAAACGATAACCAACCTCTTTATTTTGAAATATGCATTCAAGGGTAGACTTTTTTGGGGGAGGGGATTTTTACGTGTATTTGTCTCATATGTGCATACCACACGAACCCTCAAGGCCTAATTTTTCTTAGTTGCATTCACATCACTCACTTGACAGAATAGTGGTGCTATGTTACACCAGAAGACCAAATTGGATAAAAAAATATGGTTAAAATTTACTAAATAAAAGTAAAGAATAAGAGAAAATTTGAGAAGAATAATCGAGAAAGGAGAAGAGAAGAAATGGAAGAGTTGAATGGGAAGGGAGAGGAATAAGAGAAAGATATTTACTTTCTTTTATTAATTTCTCTTCATTCAAATTCTCCTATTTTCCTCAATTTATCAAATCACATGCCACCATTAAATTTCTCTTTTTTCCCACGCTTTGCCACACAATTTGAATCTTACTCACTTAACATAATTTTTAAAACACAAATTTAATTTGTATTTAATTTCTCCAAGTTCAACATATAACACATCTTCAATGTAGACTAATGGGAAAAAGGAGAATTAAATAAATGACAATAATCAATTAAGTTGAAAAATAAAATTATGACATTTAAAATTATAAAAAATAAATTTAAATTAATTAAATTGTATGTAAAATAAAGATAATTTAAATAATCAATTAATTATATAAAATAATAATAATCAAATTTTCAAAATTGATTATCCATACATGACTTTACATATTTCTCCTAACAATTAATTATCACATTTAAGACATGTCAAATTTTTAAGGAAGTAAAAAAAAAAATTATAACATTTAACTTATATTTAAAATTATAAGAAAAATAATTTAAATTAATTAAACTATATATAAAATAAAGATAATTTAAATAATCAATTAATTATATAAATGATAATAATCAAATTTTCAAAATTGATTATCCATGACTTTACATATTTCTCCTCGCAATCAATTACCACATTTAAGACAGGTTAAATTTTTAAGAAAGTAACAAAAAAAAAGTTAAAAAAAAAAATTATAATATTTAAATTATATATATAATTATAATATTTAAAAATTTAAAAAATAAATTTAAATTAATTAAACTATATATAAAATAAGAATAATTTAAATAATCAATTAATTATATAAATGATAATAATCAAATTTTCAAAATTGATTATCCATACATGACTTTATATATTTCTTATGACAATCAATTATTATATTTAAAACAGATCAAATTTTTAAGAAAGCAACAAAAAAAATAAAGTTAAAAAATAAAATTATAATATTTAAGTTATATATAAAATTATAACATTTAAAATTATAATTTAATTAAATTTAAATTAATTAAACTATATAAAATAAAGATAATTTAAATAAATAATTAATTATATAAATGATAATAATCAATTTTTCAAAATTAATTATACATACATGAATTTACATATTTCTCCTCGCAATCAATTATCACATTTAAGACATGTCACATTTTTAAGAAAGCAACAAACAAAAATAAAGTTAAAAAATAAAATTATAACATTTAAGTTATATATAAAATTATAACATTTAAAATTATAAAAAAATAAATTTAAAATAATTAAACTATGTATAAAATAAAGACAATTTAAATAATTAATTAATTATATAAATAATAATAATCAAAATTTTAAAATTGATTATCCATACATGACTTTACATATTTATCCTAGCAATCAATTATCACATTTAAGACATGTCACATTTTTTAAAAAGTAACAAAAAAAAAATAAAGTTAAAAAATAAAATTATAACATTTAATTTATATATAAAATTATAACATTTAAAATTATAAAAAAATAAATTTAAATTAATTAAACTATATATAAATAAAAATAAAATAAAAAATTTACTTGACAGTCGATATTCAACAGTATTACTTAATATCTCAAGATTTCTCCCGATTTAAAAAAGTCTCATTTTTTTGTAATTTATTTTAATTTTATGCTAATATTTTAGAATTAATAATATGGATAAATTAATAATATTTATCTTGACTTTTCATATATCAGCATGATTACTCAATTTTATGGACCACATGTATTATGTGGTTTTGCTTTATCGTTCATCTGATAATGCTAATGCTAAATATGCAAGTCAATGGTTAATACAAACTGGCGGGTTAAATGGGGTGAAATAATTATTTTATTATCTTATTAAATGAATTTAACAACTATACCCTTAAGAATTAAAAGGTTTCTTATGTTTAGTCATTCCTTCTTTTTCTTTTCATCTTGTGATGAGTTCATTTTGTTCCTATTTAGTTTATTTTTTACTAATTCAATTTTATTCTTATTTAATTATATATTTTTAATAAAATGTCATATTTTGCGCATTTTTTATAATGCATAGAAACATCTCAACGATATTGTTTCAGCATTTTCGAAATATTTCTTATACCAAAATGCCAAAAAGCACTAAAAAAAAGTTTTTTGGGATATTTTTAAAATTATAGAAATATTTTAATATATTTTCTTAATATTAAAAAAATATTAAAAATGCATTTCTGTCTACAAAGGAATTAGGGATTAAAGACAGAATTATGAAACTTTTTTTTCTCTAAGTCAAAATTTTTAATTTATTTTTAAAATTTATTTGAATGCATTATAAAATTTGTATTTATTTTTAAATTAAATAATTATTTTTAAATAATTTTTTATGTTAAAAATTATATTTATATATATTTTATTTACGTATTTTTTTATTTTTTTAAATATATTTTTTCATTTTTATTTTATATCATATTTGCTCCCCATTTCATTTCTGTGCAGACTAGCACATCACCTACATTTGGGGATCTAATCGGTTTTCAAATCCAGTGAAAATTTAATACGTTTAGTTAAATTTTAACATTAAATATTTATTAAACTAATAAAACTTTAACCCTTCAACTAAATTTAAAAATTCACTCCTGCCACAGTTCCAATTGATTATTGCTGTTGGGCGGTGGGGTGGCTAAAAATAAGGTGGGCGAGGATAAGAAGGTTGACAAAAGAGGGCACACGTCATTCATTAC
This sequence comes from Diospyros lotus, assembly GCF_014633365.1. Taxonomy (NCBI): domain Eukaryota; kingdom Viridiplantae; phylum Streptophyta; class Magnoliopsida; order Ericales; family Ebenaceae; genus Diospyros; species Diospyros lotus. The sequence goes on from NC_068344.1 coordinate 36,713,466, forward strand.
CCACAGACTTGAGACACTCACCACATGTTGGGCTGCCCCTTCTCAACCGTCCATTTTTGTCTAATTTTTGCTTCAACCTTTATCTTCAAATAACAGCATTACATATATACTGCTAATTATAATTTCTACAAGCTGACAGTTACTCTGTATTCTTTTTATAAAAAATGAGAATTTTGAAAATGTTTTCCATTTGATGGGTACTCACCACATCTGATGTTGCTGTAGAGTGGGGTTCACGACAATACCGAATAATTCCCTTATTTTTTAGTTCCCCTTCAATAATACCGAATAAATACTTAAAAAATATTTGTTTTCCGAATGCCCCTTCTATTATGGAGAGCTTTGATTTGTTCTAATTTCCCTTATTTTTTAGTTCCCCTTCAATTTGTTCTATTGATTTCGAGTTGTCTTTCAATTTGTTGGTATTTCATCTTTAGTTTGTGTTATTATGGATTTGTTTACTGAAACCTTCATTACTTATGCATATACAAGCCCTCAAAATAATTCCCCTTTAATTTGCTTGTGCATGCTGCGTGGGAATTGTGAGAATTTCCCATGATAGAATTCCATCGTTGAAAATTTCTACATTGGGATTTCATTGCGTGGGCCACACCAATTTTCAAGTTTAAAAAGATGCAATTTTCATGAAAAAAGTGACAATTTTCATAAAAAATAATGAATATCAAACAGCAAAAGTCAAAAAAATTGACTAAACACTAAAAGATGAAAATATATAATAATTTCTAGATTGAAAATTAATCCAATTAAACATATTTAATTGATATTTTTTTATAATTTAATTTTGGATAAATTAATTATTTATAAAATATTTTTTTATGTAAATTTTATACTTGCAATCAAATTCACCATAGAGTAACAAGTAGGAAAAGAATTAATGCATATCTATTATTGAAAAATTAAGAACTTTTATAGTCGATGCATGAATGGTCTTTGCGTAATTTTTACTAGACATCTCATCTAAGACGTAATTATGCATGGTCAGGATAATTATATGAAAAATTCTATTCACAGTCACTTTTCAAAATACTTAAAATAGTTTCAAGCAAAAATTCAATTTTACTCTTCATCTTCAATGCTCAACCACCCACGTTAAACAACCACTTGACATTGCACTTTCTTCTATCGGCCAAACTTTGTAATTTCCTCTCATCTGCCATTCGTTGCAATTACTTATTATTTCATATTCGCCATCGAAAATTGAAAAGTTATTTTCTCCTCAAGGTTACTTATTCCTCTTGTTTCGCACCCATCATTATTCAACTATTTTCTCTCAGAAAATCAATAAGTCGAAGTTAGCTATGGATTATTACACTCAAATGTTGACAACGAACTGATGAGAGTTTGACGAAAAAGATAATAATTACTCAAAAAAATAACATCACACACAAGTAAATCTAAATCTTGTATGCATTAGTGTGTGTCTGTAAGAGTTTGGGAAGTTGGAAACTCGAGAGAATCTTTGGTTTTCCAAATTAGTGTGTGTGTAAATATTATATGCATTAGTGGATTTTTCGAATTCCAAAATTTGGGAAACGCATGTATTTTTGAATCCTAGGGTTCGGGAAGTTGGGTTTTCGGATTTTTAATTGGTGTTTTATTTTATTCATTTTTTTCTGAGATAAGAAAATTGATTTTGCAATTCACCAATCATTTGATGTTATTCAACAGTTCAAGCTATAATAGATTTTTAATATTTTTTTTAAATTATTATTTTAATTAGAGAAAAAATATATCTAAGTATTTTCTTTTATTAACTCTTTGATATTAGAGAAACATTAATTGGATGGGCTAAAAAAGTTGGAAAAGAAAATTGAATTATTATTGTGATAAAGAGTTCAAAATCTGGGAGTCCCGAAAAAAAACCTATAATTCATCTTATTTGTGAACGCAGTAAGAAATATAAATCGTAAAAAAAGAAAGAAGAAATAGGAAAATTAAAATGCAAATACACAGATTCAAAAAAGTGTCATTATCCATTTTCATTACTTGCCACTGCAAAGTGATAAATTTGTCCCTCTAACAATTATAAGCATGACATGCAATATAGATTTAATAAAATTTTATTAATAAATATAAATATTAACTATAAAATTATGAATTACTTATAAATCATATACACTTACATCTTAACTTAATAACATCTCACCAACATATCTAATTAAAGTTCGAGAATAACTTATTAAATAAATATTAGACTCTCGATTACTTTTAATCTTAATAATAATAATAATATTATTATTATTCTCATAATATATATAAAAATATTAAAACAACGCTTCCGAACCTATAATATATTATATATTACACATTGTAAATTGAAATGTGTAATATAATATATTATATTATATATAAAGTGGAATTTGAGAGTCTTCGAACTCCAGAGTTCAGAGGCTCCCAACGACTCTAAACTTTAAGGTTCGGATGTAGCCAACACTTTCGAACTTCACAATTCGAAGGCTCTCAGTGCCTCCGAACTTCAGGGTTCGGAGGCAGCCAACGCTTCCCAACCCTAGAGTTTGAAAGCGCAGGCTGCCTCCAAACTCCACAGTTCGGAGACGCTAGGGGTGAGGTAGTTGATTCGAACTCCAATATTTGGAGGCTGCCACCTCCTTTGAACCCAGTCGGCACCGCCACTGTGATGTATGGAATATGTGGGAGAGGATAATTTGAAATATAAGTGATTGCAGAAGAGTAATAAAAATGATTGTGAAGAGTATTTATTAAATTTATTTTAATTATAACTACGACGAACAAAAACGTGACTGAATAAGCTTTTCCTGGCTATATTTATTGAACCATGCTCATTAATTACTAAGGTGCTTGTCACGTGACGTGTCAGAATGTTCTCCAAGTGGTGACCGAGCCTTCTTACTAGATTCATACCTTGGGTCCCTTGTCTACTAGTCTATCTATCTCGCTCAATTTGAACTATGCTACATCTTAAAATTAATTAAGGAGGCTAATTACTTAACCGAATCACTTGAGAGTGGGGACCACGGCAATATCTACTTTTTTGAACCAATCAATATTGTTAATTTTGTATTTCCTAAATTGTTTAATTAACTGGGTTACCTTTAAGAAAAATTAAAACCACTAAAATAATAAATAAAGCTTTAATATTTTTTGCGGAATAAAATTAGTTTTTTGGGCGGGCCGGAAAAGTTAAAATGGGGCCCACTGGATGGAGTTGAACCAACTAAAAACCAACCCATAGCCCAGCTTCGGGTCCATTCAAGGCCCACTAAGATTGGGATATTTTCAAAATGGGTGATATTAGTATTATCAAACTCTCAATTTGAGGGTTTTATGTCTGTTCACTTTATATTGATGTTACCATGTAGTGGCTGTACCTTTTGATCCAAAGGTAAACCAAAATGCTAGTATGCTGCTTGAACACTTAAAAAGTGATACTTTATTTGACGCTCATTGATATATTATATATTTATATTAATTGAATATGTAATATAATATTTTAATGCAAAAGTGTCACACTAAGTCTTACTTCTAAGTGCAAGTAGTATTTTTGAAAAATAAATAAAGGGTTATACTAATTATTGTTTTAAGATAATAGTTAAAGTAGAATAAATATATATATTTTTTAGATAAAGTATATTATTATATTTTATTTTTAAACATTTAATAAAAATTTAACAAATAAAATTATTTAAAAATTAAAAATAAAATACAGTAATTATAATTTATCTAAAAGCAGAATGCAATTATCGTACTTTAATCATTGTTTTTAAAATAATAATCAATATTATCATAAATAAATAAATAATAAATAATCATTAAGCACCAATAAATGAATTTATTTTTAGATAAAATGTATATGTGATATTTTATTTTTAACATTTAAATAATTTTATTAGATAATGACAAAAATGTCATGTTTTATATAGTCTAATTAATTAATAAAATTATTTAAATATTAAAAATAAAATGTAATTAATATAATTTTATTAAAAAATACATTATTAATATTTAACTATTGTTCTTAAAAGTAATAGATAGTCCTGAAAACATAAAACATTGGGCTCAATAAATAATGGGTATTTGTTTGTTGTGGTTGTCACACTAATCTTATATTAAATAATGTAAGATTATATAATATGAAACTATATAAAAATATTGATTTTGATTTTGTTGTTTGAGGTCTCCTCCAATGTCCAGCTCTGCACCTACAGAAACAGACAGGCTTCTTCCCTTCTGCTCTTCACAGTGGCGGAATCCAGAGACGCCATTAAATTCAATTTTGTAAAATGAATCTGAAGTCCGCTCCCACCATCGCTGACACCATTCCTGTCTCTCTCTCTCTCTCGCTCTTTCTCTATGTAGCATGCTCTTGTGGAGTTCTCTGTGGGGGCAGAGTCTCTGCGTAGTACGCTCTTGTGGAGTTCTGGAGCAGGGGAGAGAGAGGAAATTGAAGAATGTTAGAAAGGGATTAATTAATAGGGAAGAGGAAGACGAAGAAGTGGCCGCGAAACTAGGAGAAGGGGAAGAGGCTCTGAAAGGTCTATGGGAAGAGGATTCAGGCTCATCTTTGCCGCTTCTCTGCTCCTCATGCTTCTCGGTTTGTATATATTGCATTCCTCATTCTTCTTCTTCTTCGTTCTTTCTCTCTCCTTATATGTCTATATACATTGTCATCCATGTATCTGCAGTGTATGGCTGTTTGTTATTGTGGTTGGACGGATTCAATTTTTGCTTGTCATTGAATATTTATTTGTTGGTGCTGGCAGCCATATTTCTGAAGGTTGATGAGTTTTTTGGTTGAAGGTTGTTAATGTTGAACGGAGTATGGAAAATTAAGGTTAATTGTACTTCTTCTCTTTCGGAGGCCTAAAATCATCGCTTTTTCTTCAAAAATGTCTCTTTCTTGGGGTTTTTTCCCCTCTCACTGCACATACACATAGAATGTTGTCTCAGGAGTGATCACGGTGCATACAACTATGTGTGAAAAGGTATTTCTCCTTTATTCATGAATGTTCTTGCTTAGTGATTGCACGAGGGGGCATTAAGATGAGGCTCACACTTTAGGTTCGTATCTGTACACAATCTTCTCAATCCCCTCTCTGTTTGCAGAAGAGACGTCTGTCAGTCAAAAAGCAGCATACTTACCCTTGCGACCAAGTTAGGTTCATCTATATTTTTGTCAGTGAGACAGGGTCTTTGATCTTAGGTAGGTCATGAAAATGTTAGGCGGAAAGTGCATTTTGCAGATTTCACGCTTCACTACTTATTTCTTGTACACAATCTTCCATTGTAAATATACATTTTATTACAGCATTTCTAAAAATGAATGGCTTTAAACTAACAAATGTTCCCCATTACCATAATTATTCATCTAATCATTATGGGAAGATAAATTAGCAATAGATATCTATTTAGAGTTTCAAGTGGTCAGGGTCACGAATTATATTCCAACCAAGTATGTGGATGTGGACCATTTTACATTGCTTGATGGTTGAATCTCATATTATGTCTCTAAACACGTGCCTAAATTTCCCCCCCCCCCCCTCTTTTTTATTTTCCATCTTTAAGAGATAGTGTACTGTATAGTTGGTAGATATTAGAAATAGTGACACTTGTGCAAGATCAATAACTAGCATATTGTGAAATATGGTTCATTTGCTTTACAGACGTATACCAGAGCTGGCCTTTTGTCATCTGCATCTGTTATTGTGATATTTCTGCTCTTTCTCCTTGTATTAGATGTACACTTTTTGATGCATATGATTAATGTTGTAGTTGTTATATATAAGTGTATATATTAGTATTATCTAATAATAATATTCTTGTTATTTTTATGTTTTTTGAAGTGTTTATAGTGAAAGTCGAGTCTCAGGGAGTGAAAGTTGACTGTTGTAAATGCTGCAGGAATAGCTCTCGGATGAGTTGGCTAAAGGCTTGTCAAAGTTGGTTGTTGGCCTCTGGAAGTCGACTTTTGGTTTCAAGAAGTTGACTTTCAGTCCGAACATTGGAATTTCAACAACCAGAATTTAAACCAATGTGTCTTTTATTTCAAGGGGCATGTCTTTATATTGGAGGGACGTGACTTCTCCAATGCATAAGACTATTCCTAACAGTCATGATCTTTCAAATAAATTATGCTCTTTAATTTATGTCGTGTCTATTGGTAGCACCCATTCTATGTCTATAAATAGTGTGGACATTTGGTGTGCAAGAATAGATACTTCAAGCCATCTATTCTTCTTCATTCATTTGCCATTATCTATCTCTCTATTTACTCTCTATTCTCTCATTGTTGGGTTGAGTTCTTGATTGTAGAAGAAATCAAAAAGTGCAATTTTGATTTCTTAAAATTAGGCATTGTATCCTGGGGGTAGAATTTCTATCAACCATTTGCACCTAAGTGGGGAAATTACTATCCTAAAGATAGTTTCCTGGAAATGCCTTGCTTAACATATTCCACTCTTATTTTGTTGTTCCTCTATTGTTTTTTTATAATTTTCCTTAATTCCTACAAGTTTAGGATAGTAATATTCTTATGGAGTCTTCTTGCAAGCCACAAGTTCAAGAGGTGGAAAGACTAGAGAAATTCAATGGAATGAACTACAAGCGTTGGAGCATGAAGATCATGTACCAATTGACCGTGGCCAGAGTCCTATATGTCCTAACATGTCCATATCCACAAGATGGGAGCAATGAAGGGTCACTCACTCCTGCACAACACAAATGGGTGGAAGATGACTTTGTGTGTTGTTCTATGATCCTCAATGCCATGAGCAATGCACTCTTCAACGTCTTTCACAAATGTTTCCCTGCCTATGAATTATGGGCTGCTATTGAGAGGAGGTATATCAATGAGGATGCTGGTAACAAGTCCTTTATAATTAACAAGTACATTGACTTTAAAATGCATGATTCTAAGCCTATTATAGATCAAGTCAATGAACTTAATGATATTGCCTCTCAATGTGCTGATGTTGGTGAACCAATTTCTGAGACTTTTCAAGTGTGTACTATAATTGGTAAACTTCCACCTTCTTGGGGAGATTACCAAAAGAAGTTAAAACACAAGACAAAGTCTCTAAAGTTGGATCAATTACTTCAACACATTCAAATTGAGAATGAAGCTAGAATGAGAGATTTACTTGTTAATAAAGATAATGTGCATAATGTTGAGAGTTCCTCTCTCAAACCTTTTAAATCCAAGTTTAACAAGTTCCATAATGAAAAGAAAGGCTTTTTAAACAAGAAGAAGAGATTTGAGTCCAAGGAAGGAATCAATAAGAAGAAGAGAGGACCTTGCTTTGTGTGTGGCAAGATGGGGCATTTGGCTAGAATGTGTAGATTTCGTAAAGGTAAGAAAGATAAGCCAATGCTGTGGAATATAATGAGATGATAGCCATTCTTACTGAAATCCTTATGGTGGACAAGAATGAAGAATGGTGGCTAGACTCTAGAGCAACATGCCATGTCACTCCTTACAAGGATGCCTTCAAGACCTATGAGGTAATGGATGAAGTAAAGACGGTCTACATGGGCTATACCTCCACTTGTATCGTCTTGGGAACCAGCACTGTGCAACTTCCTCTCTCTTCTGGCAAAGTACTTACACTCAAAGAAGTGTATCATATTCCTAGACTTAGAAAAATCCTTGTTTCTATTAAAAGACTTGATGATCATGGATTTAAAATTGTGTTTGATTCCCAAAAAGTAATCATTTCAAAGAAAGGATTATTTGTTGGGAAGGGATATGCTAAAGACAATATGTATGTTCCAAGTATCAATAAAGATTCATGTGCTTCTGCTTATATTGTTGATGATGTGAATATTTATTGGCATTATAGGTTAGGTCATATAGGTAGTAATGGTTTGCATCGTATGATTTCACATGAGTATATTCCAAAGTCTTCTCATGTTTACACTACAAATAATTGTGAATGTTATGGCACAAGCTAAGATCACTAAATCATCTTTTAGGCTTGTTTTTAAAACCACACATCTTTTAGAACTTATTCATACTAATTTATGTGATAATAAAGATTATTTGACTAGAGGAGTGTCATGAATCTAGGGTTCATAACAAGGTTGGAATTGGCAATCGGAAGGATCCGATTGAATAGAATTGAAACAGAAGGATTCAAGAGGGAAATGGGGCAGAAATAGGAGAGAAATTAGAGTGAAATGAGGGAGAGCAATAGAGAGAGGGGAGAAACAAGAGAGAAATGAGAGGGAGATTGGAGAGAAAATTGTAGAGAGAGAATTAAGATCTTTGTTTTCAATTCAAGTATATCCCCCAATCTCTTACAAGTAGCCTTTATATAGGCCTTAGGTAGCTGTTAATTGATACCTAACAACATTCTAACAACATCCATGTGCTTCTAACAACTTGTAAAATATCCCTAACAAATTATTATACTCTATTACAATAATGCCCCTTTATTGCTCCTAGTGTCATGACAATTCCCCTACCTTGAAAGGTTTCTTGTCCCCAAGAAACTTATTACGTTGAGCCGTTCTTATTCATCCAATCCCAACTTTCTCTGTCAGTTTAATGCTTCTTTCCTTCTTTATTCTTCTAGGCTTTTTCCTCTTTTATTTTCTCTCAACTGTAATAGCATCATGACTTGCTGCAACACCGTCTTCAATCATATGTTCATCTGTCAATGCAATAGACCAGCATTTGGATTTGCCAATTGGAGGATGAACTAATACAACAGCGGAATTTTGTTCCCTTCGGCAAAACCTATAACTTATTCAGCTACCTCCCTTAGTTTTTCCTTAGCTACAACCGGTTTCCAAAATTCCTCACCACTTTGAATTTGCTGCTGGTGGAGAGAACTACTTGCAGGGTCATAACTTGTAAAGGATTTCTGTCAGCTAAAAGAGAAATCAATATCTCTCTTTTCAGCGAGTGTGTTCCACTCCCCTGAAATCTCTGCTTTAGTTACCTCTGTTACCCCTAATACTGACAACAGGTTCACACCTTCTGCAATTTGGCTTGCCCCTTCTGAAATGGCGGCAACACCATCATATTGTTTAGTGGTAGAGCCTTTTATGTTGGTAGTAAGATATCCTCCAGCTAGTGCTATCTCCACCTTCTTGTTGCCCATTTTAACCCAAGCCAAAGAATCCTTAGCTTTTGGTAGGTCCAAAATAGGAGGAAGGATTCCAACCCCAATATCTGTGTAGATTGAGGGTCCTTCAGTCATATTTTCCTGATCCAATGCTATTCCATTTCCCAAAAACTTCTGATCCAGAACACCACCAAATCCTTCAACCTATGCACTAGCCGACGGGGGTAATGAGTTGGTATCTTCCTTGTCAATTTCGCCTAAATTGGTATACTTCTTTTACTTAACATTGGAGGTGAGCAATGAATCTGCTTCCTGCCTCCTCAATTTCTCCGGCGGCTCTATTTTAAAGAATTTATCTTTGTTAAAACTCCCGCAATAATCATCAAAGTATTCAGTGGGGAAGTTGTAATGATATTTCTTGATCAGTATCATTGCAAACTCCTGCAGCTTTTTGCGAAACATACGGTCAAATTTCTCGTACTCTTCATGAATCCCACTGCTTGTTCTTTTGTCCCTTCGGCTAGTCTCATTTTCAAACTTCTTTTCCCATGTTTGATTCTTCTAGCTACATTGCTCCTTATCCCTGTTGCTGCCAACTGAAAATGCAGCCTTCTTTGGTTGCCATTGAGGCTCAATTCCAATTGAAAATGAAGCATTCTTCTGCTATAATTGAGACTCCATTGGTCTCCTTTGTGCACTACTCCTCCTAGACGAAATCTCACTGGTTGGAAAAGCAATAGGCCAAGAAACTGCAACTCTTTCCATCCTAATTCCCACACTTCCCTATTGTGACTACCTCACAATAGTCACCTCTGCAATTGATCCAATAAGTGGCAAATTGTAGCCATTGTTCTGCTTCAAGGTCAAGTCTATTGTAGCAGCAGAAGAAGTCGCACAATTACAACGACTTGATCAGTGTTCTAGAGTCCTCTAGATTGTCTAACTGTCAGCCGAGAATCACAATCGAAATCACAGCAATTGAGAATCATCGAAACTGCTCTACGAGTCGCCTAAGTCCACGACAATTGCGGCTTATATCATCGGACTGCTTCACCCTCATAGAAAATTGACTGTTGAGAACTGATTCTCATTGCTTCAGTCGTCGGTTATGGGCCCGGTTCTCTCTGGGTTGACTCTTACAAAATGGTCGGAATCCCTTTCCGATCAAGGTGGGTTGTTTGCTTCACTCATACTGTCAGAATTGCTTCTCGACCCAAAAATTGCAGCACCACCGTGCCTTCATATCTGGCGGCCACACCCACAGAATTTCGAATGGAATTCCCAATCAAAACTGCAACACTACAACCACACATGTAGGAAGCTTATCGGTCTGGGTCGGAATGGTCTTCTAGTCTGGTCGCAACTCTCCGAGCCGTTTGCTTCACCTTCGACGGACTCACGCTCGCCTTGGATAGTCGCAACCCTTTGGGCTGTCCGCTTCACCTCTGGTCACCCACTCCAATCACGACCTTCTGGGCCGAGGACCACTAGTAGATATTTCCTTGAATTCACTTGGGTTGCCGAGAATCGTGGTCGTATCTCACCTCCTCTATCATGGTCGGATATGAAAATTCACTAACTTGACCGTCCTTTGAAGTTGCCTCCAGAAGTCGGCAACATGCTTGAGTTTCACAACTGAGCGTCACTGCCGGTTTTGCCTCCAAAAATCGACAACACTTCCAATTCGGAATCGCCTGGCCTTGAGTCTGCTTCAGCGTTTGGAAGAGCCAGCCGCAATGGATTCTATGGCTGGAAATCTTCTAGTTCGATTCGACTATAATTTCCGATCAACTTGAAGAATCAACTCCTTACTCACTGCAATCTTAACGACTGGCTGAGGATCATCGATAGATGGTAGCTCCTTGAACTAGCCGGGGTCGCTAAAGATTGCGGCCTAGATTGTCGGAAATCAATTGCAGAGGAGTCGTTGATAGCCATCGGACATTAACAGCCAAGGAACAATACTTTGATACCATTTGTCATGAACCTAGGGTTCATAACAAGGTTGGAATTGGCAATTGGAAGGATCTGATTGAATAGAACTGAAACAAAATGATTCAAGAGGGAAATGGGGCAGAAATTAGAGTGAAATGAGGGAGAGTAGTGGAGAGAGGGGAGAAACGAGAGGGAGATTGGAGAGAAAATTGTAGAGAGAGAATTAAGATCTTTGTTTTCAATTCAAGCATATCCCCCAATCTCTTACAAGTAGCCTTTATATAGGACTTAGCTAGCTGTTAACTGATACCTAACAACATCCTAACAGCACTCGTGTGCTTCTAAGAACTTGTAAAATATCCCTAACAAACTATTATACCCTATTACAATAATATGCCCCTTTATTGGTCCTAGGGTCATGACAAGGAGTTATTTTGTGACATTTATAGATGACTTTTCAGAATAATATGTATGTGTATTTACTTAGAACAAAAGATGAGACATTGGAAAGTTCAAGATTTTCAAAGAAGAAATAGAAAACAAAACCGATAAGAAGATTAAAAGGATTAGGTCGGATAGAGGTGGTGAATTTCAAACTTCTGAATTTGTTTCTTTTTGTGAACAACATAGTATAATAAGAGAATTTTCTGCACCTAATTCTCCTCCACAAAATGGAGTAGCGGAAAGAAAGAATAGAACTTTACTAGAAATGGTGAGTGCTATGCTTTTACATTCTAAGTTACCTAATAATCTATGGGGTGAAGCACTGTACACGACATGTTATATTAATAATAGAATTCTACATAAAGGTCAAGATAAAACACCTTACGAATTTTTAAACGATAGGAAACCAAACATTGGTTATTTCAAAGTTTGGGGTTGCTTATGTACTAGATTCTACACAAAAAAGACCTAAGTTAGGTAAGGCTACTAAGTCTATCTTCTCGGCTTATTCAATGCATAGTAAAGCATCTAGATTTCTAAATTTGCATACTAATAGTGTGTTAGAGAAAGATTTATCAAATGAGTTAGAGTCTTCTAATGTTTTGTCCAAACATGTGGGTGATCCTTCTCCTAGTACTTCTGTCGGTACAAATGCCCAAGAGGCTATTGAGTTAAGGAGAAGTAAGAGACGTAGGATTGAAAAAGATCTAGGTCTTGGTATGTTTACATATTCTATAGAAGAGGACTCTATAACTTATGAGGAAGCTATGTCTCTACCTGATGCAAATCTTTGGAAAAAGGCATTGGATACAACAACAACATGTCCAGCCTTTATCCCACTATGTGGGGTCGGCTACATGAATTCTAGACTTTCATATATTTCTGTCTTTTGTCATATCTTCATTTAAATTCATACACTTCATATCAAACTTTAATATCTCTCCCAAAGTCTTCTTGGGTCTGCCTCTACCTCTTTTTTTGACTAATTGTTCCATTTCATCAACTCTCTTCACAGGAGCGTCTCTTGGTCTCCTTCTCACATGACCAAACCATTTTAGTCTAGTCTCTCTCATCTTCTTATCGATTGGCACTACTCCTACCTTATTACGAATAACTTCATTTCTAATTTTATCCTTTCTTGTATGGTCGCACATCCATCTTAACATCCTCATCTCCGTTATACTTGTCTTTTGCTCATGCTGGTATTTGACTGCCCATCATTCTGAGCCATACAGCAAGACTGGTCTTATAGCTGTCCTATAGAATTTTTCTTTCAGTTTTAATGGAATTTTACCATCACATAACACCCCCGATGTATTTCTCCATTTTAGCCAACGTGCCTTAATTCTATGTGCGACATCCTCGTGAATTTCTCCATCTTTTTGAATCACTGATCCCAAATATCGAACATGGTATTTTCTTTGTAAGATTTGGTCTTCTAGTTTTATTATAACATCATCCACTCTTGCATTCTTACTAAATTTACATTCCATATATTCTGTTTTTTTTCTACTTAATTTAAATCCCTTAGATTCTAAATTGTTTCTCCACAACTCAAGCTTAGTGTTCACTCCTTCTTTTGTTTCATCCACCAACACTATATCGTCTGCAAATAGCATACACCATGGCACATCTGTCTGAATATCTTTAGTGAGTTCATTCATTATTAGAGCAAATAAGTATGGACTTAGTGCAGAACCTTGATACAGTCCTATTGTAGTTGTAAACGGTTCAGTATGCCCTTCGCATGTTCTGACCCTTGTCTCTACACCGTGATACATGTCCTTAAGGGCTTGTATATAGGCTATTCTGACTCATTTCTTCTCTAAAACCCTCCATAATACTTTTTTAGGGACCCTATCATAGGCCTTTTCTAGATTTATAAACACCATATGTAAGTCCTTCTGATAATCCCGATACCTTTCCATTAGGCGCCTCAGTAGGTATATAACTTCTATTATTGACCTACCAGGCATGAAACCAAATTGATTTTCTGAGACCTTTGTTTTTTTTCTGAGCCTCTGTTCTATTACTCTCTCCCAGAGTTTCATGGTATGGCTCATTAACTTAATTTCTCTGTAATTTTCACAGTTTTGAACATCTCATTTGTTCTTGTATATAGGAACCAAAGTACTATTCCTCCACTCATCTGGCATTGTTTTTTATTTAAGGATTGCGTTAAATAATTGTATTAGCCAGGAGCTGCCATCTTCTCCCATGCATTTTCATGCTTCTATTGGTATATTATCTGGTCCCATCGCCTTATGATTTTTCATCTTTTTTAATGCTTGCCTTATTTCATTTGAACTTATGCGTCGATAAAATGTATAGTTCACGTTCCCTTCAGAGTTACTAAGATGTCCCAACCTAACTCTTGTGTTGCCACCATCATTGAATAATTTTGTGAAATACTCCTTCCATCTCTCCTTACTCGCTCCCTCATTCACTAATACATTTTGATTTTCATCTTTTATGCATTTCACTTGATTTAAATCTCGTGTTTTTCTTTCTCTTACTTTAGCTAATTTATATATATCCATTTCCCCATCTTTTGTATCAAGTCGTTTATATAGATTCTCATATGCTTTTGACATTGCTTCACTAACAGCTCTTTTTGCTGCCTTTTTTGCTTTTTTATAATTTTTTTGATTTTCTTCATTGTTGCATTGATATACAGCCTTATAACAAGTTTTCTTATTTTTAATTTTCAATTGTACCTCTTCATTTCACTACCAAGACTCCTTAAGGTTAGGGGCTCTATCATTTGTCTCTCCAAGGACTACTTTTGCCGTGCTTCTCAGGACGTTAGCCATTTCTTTCCACATTTGGTTTGTCTGTCCTTCTCCATTCCATTCCCTTCTATCTCTTAATTTTTCTTTGAAGATTAGTTGTTTCTCCCATTTTAAATCCCACCACCTGATTTTTGGATTTTGTTTTATGTGATTTTTTCTCTTCCAATTTCTTACTTGGACGTCAAGTACTAGAAGTCTATGTTGAGTAGTCAAACACGCTCCCGGTATCACCTTACAATCCCTACAACATAACCTATCATCTTGTCTCACGAGGAAGTAATCTATTTGGGTGCTTGATGTGATATTTTTATATGTGATTAAGTGTTTGTCCCGTTTTTTGAACCTAGTATTGGTTATGATGAGCCCATATGCCATAGCAAAATTTAGAATAGACTTACCCTTATTATTAATTTTCCCGAATCCATACCCTCCATGTACCTCTCTATAACCATTTCCGTCTCTACCCACGTGCCGAATTGGGTCACCTCTTATAATCACTTTCTCTCTTCTTGGTATCATTTGTATGAGTCCCTCTAGGTCTTCCCAGAATTTTGCTTTTATCTCATCACCTAACTCTACTTGTGGTGCATATGTACTAAAGATATTCATAGTCATTCTTCCTAGACTAACTTTCACCATAATTATCATATCTCCTATTCTCTTTACATCCACTACCTCATTTACTAAGCTTTTATCCATAATAATTCCCACTCCATTTTTCGCTCGATCATTTCCTGTGTACCATATTTTATATCCAGTTTCTGATATAATTTTTGCTTTTTTCCCTACCCATCTCGTCTCTTGAAGGCACATAATATTAATTTTTCTCCTAATCATCACATCTACCACTTCCATAGCTTTGCCTGTTAATGTTCCTATGTTCCATGACCCAATCCTTAATCTATGATTTTGTTTTTGGCCTTGACTTTGAATTTGATTTTGTTTTTGATTTTGATTTTGGACTAGTTTCTTTACCCACACCCATCCAAGCAAATGCGAGAACCCTTGCTCATTTGTCACTACATCCCAGCGCCGATGCAGTGGCCCTAGCTCACTTGACATTACACGCGGGCAATGTAGCGCGTCGCTATGAAGGGTTACGCCCACGCCCAAACGATTTTTCATAATTTGTCTAGAGTTCATGTTTTGGATCCGACTAAGTTTTACGTTGGCTGTCGGCTACCTAACACAACCCTTCTCCTTTATCCGGGCTTGGGACCGGCAGTGAATAACATCCCTGGGCGGAGTTGGAAAAAGGCATTAGATGATGAAATAAAATCAATTCATGATAATAATACTTGGACTTAGACAGATCTTCCTTCTAATACTAAAATTATTGGTTGTAAGTGGATTTTAAAGAAGAAGCTTAAATCTGATGGTAGTATAGATAGATATAAGGCAATGTTAGTAGTTAAAGGTTATAGTCAAAAAGAAGGTGTTGACTATTTTGAAACTTTTTCTCCTGTTACTAAGATAGCTACTATTAGAATTATGTTTGCTATTGCTTCTGCTTACAATTTAGAAGTTCATCAAATGGATGTCAAGACAACCTTTCTCAATGGTGAGTTGGATGAAGAGATCTATATTCAACAACTTGAAGGCTATGTGGTAAAGGGAGAAGAACACACAGCATGTAAACTCAATAAATCTTTATATGGTCTTAAACAAGCACCTAGACAATGGTATAGAAAGTTTAAGAAAGAGATTAAATCTATTGGTTTTAATTGTAGCAAAGTAGAAAGTTGTGTTTTCTTTAAATGCACCAATGATTATAAGGTCTTGATAACTTGTATGTTGATGATTTGCTTATTTTTGGATCTAGTATAGATTGTGTTAATGAAACAAAGTAATTTCTTATGCAAATATTTGATATCAAAGATTTAGGTCCTGTTGATGTGATACTAGGTATCAAAGTGATTAGAAGAGAAAATGAATATATTCTTACTCAAATCACGTTATATTGAGAAAATGCTTAGAAAGTTTAATTATTTTGATTGCAAGCCTAGTAAAACTCCTATTGATCCTCATGGTAACTTGATACCTAATGATGGTGATCCTATAAATCAAGAAGAATATGCTAAAAGAATTGGTAGCTTGATATATGTTATGAATTATACTAGGCCTGATATTGCATGTGCTGTAGGCTTACTTAGTAGGTTCACTAGTAATCCTAGTAGTGAACATTGGAGAGCCATTGACAAATTAATGAAGGATTTAAAACACACTTTGAATTTTGGACTGCATTACAAATGTACTTCTGTTTTGGAATGCTATAGTGATGCTAATTGGGCTTCCAATAGAAGAAATTCTAAGTCCACAAGTGGTTGGTTATTTACTATAGGAGGAGCTATAGTTTCATGGTCATCTAAGAAACAATCACGTGTTGCATTATCATCTATGGAATCTGAATTTACTGCTATGTCTCTTGCTAACAAAGATATTTGGTAGATTAAGAGGTTCACGAGATGTATTCCATTTATTGAAGTTTTTAGAGGAGACCTATAACTCTATATTGTGATAATCAAGCGGCAATTCATAATACTAAGAGGATGTCTAGCAATGGTAAACATATTGCAATGAGATACAATCATGTAAGGAGGCTTGTTAAAAAAGGTAAAGTATCCATTGAGTATCTTCCAACGGATCAAATGCTAGCAAATCCTCTTACAAAGCCTTTGTCAAGTGAGAAAGTTTTAAAAGCCATGAGGAACATGGGACTATCACCAATTTAAGAGGTAGTCTTATTTGAATCCTACTCTTCCATATGAATATTGATTATTATTGAAAATTCATGTGTATAGGAGTTCAAGGGCAATCCAATCAAGAACTATCCTTAAAATGTAATGCTGAGGTTACATTTGAAGTGCATAATATGTTTAAGGAATAGTGGGGGTGAAATGAATATGTGTAAACTCTATTCCTTTAATGTCTCATGTTTGGCTATATGCACTTTTGATTCTCCACAACAAGAAGGTTGAACTTAGTTCTTAATAGTTCTTATAGCTTATAGTGGGGTGATAAAGCAGTTGTGGACATTCCTTATGAGACAGCCTATGCAAGTAGAAAAGTGAGAGGTCGCTTTCTAAGGATTTTGGTGAAATCCAAGAGTACTTGCCAAACTTAGATGAAGCGCAAGGCCCATTAAAAAATACGTTGCCATTGCAGAATCAAAGAACTCGTGTGTAGCAAGAATGTGAATGTTATGTTCATATTCATTCTAAAGGTTCAAGACTTGGACACCTTTAGTTATGTGTTACACAAATATCCAACAACTTTTGTTTTGAGTTCTCATTTTTATTCTTCTTTTCTGATATTATTATTAGATAATAAGTGGGGGATTGTTATATATAAGTGTTATATTAGTATTATCTAATAATAATATTCTTGTTATTTTTATGTTTTTTGAAGTGTTTATAGTAAAAGTCGACTCTCAGGGAGTGAAAATCGACTATTGTAAATGCTGCAGAAATAGCTCTCGGCTGGGTCGACTAAAGGGTTGCGAAAGTTGGTTGTTGGCCTCTGGAAGTCGACTTTCAGTTCGAACGTTGGAATTCCAACGACCAGAATTTGAACCAATGTGTCTTTTATTTCAAGGGGCATGTCTTTATATTGGAGGGACGGGACTTCTCCAATGCATAAGACTATTCTTAATAGTCATGATCTTTCAAATAAATTATGCTCTTTAATTTAAGTGGGGAAATTACTATCCTAAAGATAGTTTCCTGGACTCTATTTTTTTTATAATTTTCCTTAATTCCTACAACAGTAGCAGCTTGAAATTTTCAAATTCATGTGCAGATATTTCCAAGGGAAGCAGAATTGGAGTGTGCTATGGAAGAAATGCTGATGATATCCCAACACCTGATAAGGTAGCACAGCTGGTTCAACTTCACAAGATTAGGCATGTGAGGATATATGACTCTAATAACCAGGTTCTCAAGGCATTTGCGAACACTGGAGTTCAACTCATGATAGGGATTCCAAATTCAGACTTGTTGCCATTCTCCCAGTTCCAATCCTATGCTGACACCTGGCTGAGGAACACTGTCCTTCCCTACTACCCTGCCACGAAGGTCACATACATAACTGTGGGCACTGAAGTTACAGAAGCACCCAGTAATGTCTCTGCCTTAGTGGTACCTGCCATGCAAAAAATTTTCACAGCTCTAAGAAAAACTGGTTTGCAGGGGAAGATTAAAGTTTCAAGTACCCATTCTCTTGGTGTTTTATCTCGATCCTTCCCACCCTCTGCAGGGGCTTTTAATAGCAGTCACGCATTCTTTCTAAGACCTATGTTGGAATTTCTAGCTGAGAACAGGTCACCATTCATGGTTGACGTATATCCATACTATTCTTATAGGGATTCTCCTAAAAATGTGTCGCTAGATTATGCTCTATTTAAGTCATCATCGGAAGTTATTGATCCAAATACAGGTTTGCTCTACAACAATTTGTTTGATGCACAGATTGATGCGGTTTATTATGCTCTGATGGCTCTCAACTTCAGAACAATTAGGATTATGGTTACTGAGACAGGGTGGCCCTCAAAAGGGTCAAGCAAAGAGACAGCTGCAACTCCGGATAATGCTCAGACTTACAACACCAATCTGATTCGTCATGTCATCAATGACACTGGTACTCCTGCAAAACCTGGACAGGAATTGGATGTTTATATTTTTTCATTGTTCAATGAGAACAGGAATCCTGGAATGGAATCTGAGAGGAACTGGGGGCTATTCTATCCAGACCAAACAAGTGTGTATAGCCTTGATTTCACTGGAAGAGGTGCTGTGGATATGACTACGCAAGCAAATATTACCAGTTCAAATGGAACATGGTGTATTGCTTCTTCTACAGCTTCTAAAGCTGATTTACAAAATGCCCTAGATTGGGCTTGTGGTTCTGGGAATGTGGACTGTTCTGCTATTCAGCCCAGTCAGCCTTGTTTTGAGCCGGATAATCTAGTTTCCCATGCATCATATGCATTCAACAGTTATTACGAGCAAAATGGAGCTACTGATATTGCTTGCAGTTTTGGAGGTTCAGGGGTTAAAACAAATAAGAATCCAAGTAAGAATACCAAGTTTGACTTTTTTTGTGTGAATACTTTTTGTTTTTCCTTGTCTTGTTTTACTTTAAATGAAAAAGTGTTTTAGATTGAGATGGACAAGAACATTTTGCTTCCTTTGCGACCCTTCATAATATGCAATCCTATTAAGTCGTTAGCATCTTTAGGTAAATTTAAGATCATAGCTATAGGATAGTATAGGTTTTCTTAGTCTCATGAGTTCACCAATGCTATGTTTGGATCTATGATTTATGGAAGGAGAAAAAAGTAACTAGTGAGGTTACTATAAATATGTACTCATGAGTGGCGCCAGCTCGTCTATTTTAGTTCATGGATTCTGTTAGCTAGATGGTTCAGTTGAGGAATGAGCCTCAAGAAATGTATGGTCCTATCACACAAATGCAAATGTTCCCAAGGATTTTAGTTACTCTCATATTGATCACTATAGGAATTGGGTTAAAGCTTTTCATAACCCCTTCTCTTCAGTGGACTCCTGATGCACGTCAAGGAGTGTAGGTCATTTGATAGATTCCTACCTTTCTCTCTCTTAAGATGTTTGGATTTTTCGTAACTTGGACATATAAAAGAGAAATGCTAACCCAACTCAATTTGAGATGGAATTTTTACTTGTTTGAATTATATTTAAGGTGAAGCAGGTTAGAGCATTGTATCTTTTTATTACATATTTTTTTTGCAAGTTTTGTTATTACAAGTGGTTGCTTCACAGGATCACATTGATGAGACTTAAATATTTGGGTTCTCAATATGGTTGCTATACAGTTGGTTCTCATCATTCAAAGACTATGAGTATAATAGGAGCATCGATGACCATTTGAGCTAGTAATGTTCCATCTCATGACTATTGACAACAAATCAAATAAGTTGGTTCTAGATCTCAATCTTTCTGACTTGCTCATATGGAATCAAGATGAAAAACGGTTGTAAAAAATTAGTCATTCATGACCATTGATCAAAGATTACCTGAAAAATGAAGAATTAGTAAACCTTTTTAGAAATTGAATGGATTTGTCATATACAAACATGAATAAGGTAATGAAAAAAAGAAAGAAGATGAGCTCTTTCCTTTTATCACTTGGGGAGCCAGATGGAAGTCTCATTTACCATTTTTGAATGAAAGAAAGAAGTAAGGAACCCTCTTTTCAACTCTCTCTCTCTCTCTCTCTTTCCAGTGATCGCTTTCTTTTCTGTTATTTTGAAAGTAGCTGCTTCAGCTTTAGAAAGGAAAATAAGTGTTGCTATCTGCATGTTGGTAAGTATATCATTTTTTTTTCCATTTTTCTTCAAAAAACCGTTGATGGCCTCAAGGTGAAAGTGATTTAAACAAATTGTTTTTTCCCATTCTGATCAGCCCATCCAAATTCTCTATTAATTTGAATTTTTTTTAGAATGATTTTAAAAATATCTATAGTGAAATTCACTAAGAATTGTTATTCTATGTCGTTTCTTTAAGCAGCAAACATGTATTTATATTATTTGCTTGCTTCAGAATTTTCTTTGGTTATTAATGCTTTGTATGCTTTTGCAGGCTATGACAAGTGCCTGTACATGACAGCTGGGTATATTTACTGTTCCGAATAATTTTCATTTTGAATTATCAATTTTACCTTGCCTACTTTATATTCATAACCTGGTATTGGCTGTTGCTTATAATTTACAGGAGCAACAAAACTGCTGCAAGTAACACAACAGCAACACCTTCGATTTCTTCCTCTGTTCAACTGGGATTCTCTCTGTGGATTTGCAGTTGCCTTCTTTTCATCTTCTTACTATTGTTCTGAGTCTTGACAATGCATGAGAGGACCAAAAACCTATATTTGCCAGTTGTTTACCTATTTGACAAAAGCAAGAGATGTTACTCCAAGATGTTAATAGAAATCTCAAGAGCTGCCCGACCAAGGATGCGTCAATTCTGTGGTAATATTAGTATCTTGTTTCGTAAAACATTAGTTGGTGCACAGTTATAAGCTGCATTTACGGGACAAGCCCCGTAAATAGCGTAATTTGCATTAATTACTTTATTCTTGTTTGCAAATATATTATACTTGCTGTGGTTGGCCACTTAAGTAGTTGTCAATCACCACCTAGTACCTGTAAGGCTCCTGAAGTGTAAGTTGTATGTTCCAAGAAATGAGTTTTGTCCAACTTTTGGTCAAAGTCCAGTATTAGAAACTTCCACTTGATAAGCACACAACCTTGAAATAATTGCAGCAAATTTTGGGATGTAGAAAGATATGTTATAGGTGATACATCTTACTTCTTTTGAACTCTAAATGTCATGTTCTTAGAAATCTTTGTGAATCTAATAAATGGCATTTATGCAGTATGCTATTGCTTATGGTATATGCTCACCATGAGCTCCTGATATATATTTATATTCTTTTTGGGGTACACAAGTTATTGATATTTTTGGAGATACTTGGTGATTATAACTGCACCTTATCCTAATCAAGTTAGGGTCGAGGCTTTCCAGTACTAAGAAGGCAAATGAAACTTACTAATGTTGTCGTCCATCAACGATCTTCTTCTTGTTTCTTTTTGTCACGTCTTGAGTAATGCTCTGTGTTAGAATTTTTTTGTAAATGGGCTAGGGTTATCACTAATTAGAACTTTGGGTCGTGAAAAAATGAGTTGATCAGACTAGTAAAGCTTACTTAAAGTTATCCAATCAAGTTGCTACTAATTGGAATTTTGTAATATGAAATGGTGTATAGAGCCTGCAAGTTATTGGGCTGCTAATGGGAGGATCTAGAGCTAGGTCTCTCTTTTCCATTCAAGATTTAATTTTTTATATTAAGATTCTTTGGCTCATTAAGAACTTGCATATAATTATTGGAGAGGGAGAGGAACACCTGATTAGAATGCCTTTAAATTTTTGTATTTCTTTATCCTTCTTTCGATTGTGTATTTTGTTTTTGATATTGAATAACAGACTACATTGACCACACATGAAAAAACTACTTATAAGGAAATGAGCTAGGGCTGAGCAGCTTCGAGCTGGATGCTAGCAAATCAATGTTTCCTTAGCCTCATGAATTTGCTCTTTTATTGGCTTTTGAGTTAAATTGCTTGTTCTTCAAGCAAGCTATTCTGTAGTTGGCCTGGGCCACTCAGAATTGGTCATTTTCTTGGTGTAGTTGGCAGAACAACTCGCTGGCTCTCTTTCAAATGAGATGAAATTGCCCTTCAACCTGCTGTTTTGCCGTTACTTTTTTGTGAACGTAAATGTGATGTGAATTTATAGTTTGTTTGGTTTAGGTGAACGGACAATTCAGTCTCAGGCTGAAACTTGAGATTTTGTCTTTCAGATAAACAAAATTAATGTATAATCTTTCACAAAAATAGAATCAAATCAACATTTTGTGATATTTTAAACTCTCAAATAGGTGCGACAGACTAATTATGCCATTCTGAAGGGTTGGCTATTTTAAGCCTCTCTTCGGATTGTAGAATTTTTTTTATTGGCAGGAAAAAAGTACTATTATGTAATTTTGGCTGTACAGCACAAGTTGAAATATTTTGGCTGTACAGCACAAGTTGAAATCAGAGCTTTGCTATGAAGTAAAATCAAAGCTAGAAAATATAATTAATTTCTATTAACATTTATAATTATAAATTCTATTTTTATCAATCATATTTGATTTTTATCTTTTAATGTCACACTAGGGAATTTAAAGATTTTAAAAGCTTGCCTTGACATTGAGTTAAGACGTCAATATGGCCATTAAAGGTCAAGATTGGGTTAGACAATTTAGGCCCAACTTAAAATTTGAAATGATTGGCATAAGTGGTATCAGAATTTTATTCTTTATTAATATGCTTTTATGTTCTTTTAATTTGTTTGTCCTTGCTTTCATTTCCGGAGTTTGTCACAAATTTTGTAGATTGTAACATTTTGGTGTGACAAATTTTTTGAATTATAAGATGATGCAAGCCGAATTTAATAGGGTTGGATTGATTCAATTTTATTTGCAAGTTCTTTTAACTTAATTATTACGATTTGCTTTAGATGTTTTGAATTTATACAAAACTCAGAAAGTAACTCCAACCCATAAACACTCTTAGAGCGAACAGAAACTGTTAGGTGTTCATGAAATCTTTCTCGTAAAAAATTTGTTAAAAATAAATAATATTATTTATTAATAATAAATAATAATATAATATATTATTAAAGTATAAATGAGTTGATTCTTGTTTAGATTTTTTTTATGAAATTTTTGTTTCAATAATATATATAAAAAATACACATATATGTAAATTTAAAAAAAAATTATATTAAGAATAAGAAAAAGGAAATATTTAGGATTGATTAGAATTGGCCTGATTTAATCTGATCTGATCACAATCTTAATTGGTTCGATTTTTGATTTGAGATTCTTCGAAATTATAATTTCAGTCCAATTTAATCTAAGGTTAGTTCAATTCAACATATCTCAAATGAACACTTTAATTTATCTGAGTAGAGTTAAAACTTTCAATTCTCAATTGACTTGAGAGCAAGGTAAAATGATTGAAACAGAAAGACTCTACCATCCAAGCCATCCCTTAAAACAAATCCATTCCCAAAAAGAGAACTGATGATTATTCAAACCGCATTATATTTATGAGGTGCTTCAATTAAATTGGAAGTTTATTAAAGTACAAGCACTCCAAAGCAAATACTTGCCTCACTTGGAAATCATAGTAAACGTTTACAAGAACAGAGCAAAGGAAAAAATAGACACAAACTTTTGACTCAGATGATCACATCCAGCACTTCTCAAGCCCCAAATAGTGTTTGTTTCACAACCTCATGTAATAGTATACTCATTATTTGACTGCAAGCATTTCAATAAGAGGTGATTAGAATTTAGAACCAAGCGTTATTAAAGAAGATAGAGAGAATTATTTACCTGACAGAAGTGATTAGAGACCCTGGTCGATGAGATAATCACCAAGCCTTTCAACAACCATGTTGCATTGGCCTGGTGTCATGGGCTCATCATAGAGCCCAATTACCAATGATTGGTTGGTCTTTTTAACAGTAACACCAGCAGGTCCCTGAAATCATATGAAAAGGTCAGCTTACAACATCGTATCTCTACCTTCTATCCCAGTATATGGGTTGGCCATCTAAATGTTATATGGCTGATCAAGTATTAGCAGACAACAACAATCAGCAATAAGCTATTTGTTGAGACATGAGCAGACACATGAATCCATGACAGATGCAGATTGGACACATATGTTCTAATTTGGTACGGGCTTTCCAAAGATGAAGATAAACTCTAATAAGACCAGTATGTGTCACCATAAATATTCAACTATGAAAAAGACTCATACAATCACATTTACTACCTGCATGTACAAAAATTGGGCACAGTCTGTATGAGAGTAAAAGCAGAGTGAGTTCATCACCTTCTTTCCCCGAATGACAGCCCCAGGTTCGCCTTGGATCACCATGTATTTCGCTCCCCCAAGGTACAAACCGGTTGGAGCAAGAGAGCCTGGCTCAGCAAAATCATTCATAATTGCAGTAATTTCTTCAGGCTTCAACTGCAGGATACATCCACATCCAGAAAAAAGAATTCAAATTTGAATACTAGTCACTTGTTTGATCCAGAAAAGATGCTCCCAAACTTTGAATGCTAGTCAATATCATTCTACAGAGAAATGGTTCACTGATGGGAACAAAAGATAAAAAGGAAAATCAAATTATAATTAACAAACGGTTTTGAATTATCGGCATTTTCTTTTATTCTCTGATTCTGTTCAAGAACCAGAAGAAACAGAAGGGCTCTGTTATATACAACTGCATCTGTAAGATAAAGAGAACATCAATTTACTCGGAACAATTTTTGCATCTAAATCTGTTAATCTGAAGAACAATCATCAAGGCTACCGAACAAATTCAAAATCCCAAACCAAAAAGCAACACAAATCACAATTCTCAATCAGACTTTAGAACCGTTATTTGATCCCTCTTCTTTCTTTAGTAAAGTCTCAATCATCAAGACTATAGAGGAAACCACGCCAAATTTAACGACTAATTCCAATCCACCTGTACCACTGCAAGAATAGCAAGTACAAGTTGAAACAGGATTAAATACACCAGTTTGATACACGAATTGCACCGTAAAGTTCCATTAGATCCCCAATCCAGTGTCAGTCCAATCACACGATTTAAACTCTAGAAGCGAGAAAAAAACACGATTCCACTGTTTCGAAACACAAGTAGAGAAGAGAAGAAGAACAGCAAAAAAGGAAAGGTAAAGGAAGAAAAAGGACCGGAGGGAAGGAGGAGCTCTGAGACCAGACGGTGGCGTCGTGACCGACGATGGCGGCGGAGGAGAGGCGGATGCCCTCGATCTCACACATGAGGTGTTCGTCGACGTATGTCTGCCACGACATCTTCTTCTTCTTCTTCTTCGCTGCCTGCCGGCCGATCTACTTGGCGTCGGATTCCCTTGCTTCCGGCGACCCCTGTTTACTCTCCGTTCAGCAGCTCTCCCTCAGATATAGAGCGACGATGGATAGCTTTGAAGCAACGAAAACTCGTATTTATAGCCTCTTGTCAGAGCGTCACAATGGCTTCTGTATGGGCGCGCAAATTATACGGTTACTTTTTCCGTTAACTTTCACCCTCTTTAGATGAAGCGCGGGGTGTAGTTTCCCGTTTAAAGTTGGGCTAATAAAGGAAATAATTCAATTTATTTTTCGTGAATTTATAATTTTATTTAATTTTTTAAATTAATTTAATTGAATCCAATTTTATCTAATATATAAAATCAATTTAGAGGAATTGTCTTCGTACTGACTTGACATGCTAGATGTTATATAATAATAATATTTATGAGATTCACACGAATAAATAAAAACATATAACTTATAAAAAAAAAAAAAAAACACCATAACAAGTTATTTATTTATTTTTACTTATTTGTATATGTGGCTCCCTTTAATCAATTTTACTTGAGTAGTGTTTCTTAATCAAGATATAAAACAAAAAGGATAAGATATGAAAAGTATTCCAAATTTTAATCATTTCCAATATGTTTATTAAACTTATGTATCGACCATTGAAAAAAAAAATCATGTGACTTCTTATATGCTATTTTTCAGATATGCTTATATCTCCTACTATTTAGATAAGTATATCTTGAATCTTACAAATAAGAAAAAATGACACATACATTCTCCAGTGCATTTCAAAAAATTTAACAAATAATTTGATAAAAATTTTGAAATGCTTTTTATTCTTATTTTGATCCTTCCATATCTTGATTTGAATAACATTCTAAGTTTATCTTGATACAATTTTATTTTACTCATTTTAACAAACGTTATCTTGTTGAATAAAATTGTACCTAATTAAACTAATTTAAATTTAATTATCAAAAATAAAAAAATAAAATAAAATTGGAAATTCTCAAGTTTGCAAAAAGAATTGAATAATTTCATCGTTAGCCCTTTAAAGTTTAAAATGTTATGGTGCATATTTAATATATTTATTTAATGTATATTTAGAAATATAATTGTTATTTTAATAATTTTTAATAAATAAAATTATAACACAACACTGGAGAGAGAGACAAGTGGAAGGCAACAAATGTTTAAAAATTTAAATTCAAGATCTCAAACTTATCGAGGACACTACCTACCATCTATTACTTAAGCGCAAGTCATTATTGCCTCGGGTAGATCAGTAAGTGATATGTTCGATTCGTATCGATGAGTCGTGAGTTTGATTCTCGATTTACACAGTGAAATAAAGCTTCACATCTGAGATTTATTTTTTCTCTTGAAATCAATAGCATGAGCAATGGAGACCGCATAAAGACAGTCAATTTCAAGTGTAAAGTCTTTATCACAAAGATTCGATCATATACTTGAGTTTTGAACAATTTATTTACAAGAACATAAGAGAAAGACTATAAATAAATACAACATTTACAAAAAACAAACCTCTAGAGACATCTTTTTCTTCATGTTCGCAAACTATAAAACAAAATGAAAAGATTTTAAATTAGGTCATTAAACCCAAAAGCTTAATTTCCAAATTCAGTAATACCCAATGGCTAATATTATGAAATAGAATTTTGGGCAAAAAAATATTCACATAAATTAAGTAAAAGCCTATTAAAATAGATTATAATTACAAAAATATGAATATTTGATGTTCAATTATGTGCTCTAAAAGATGGCTGTTTTAATAATAGCATGAAGATGGGGCCATGCAAAGTTGGCGAGGCCGCCACCACCACAAGTGTTGCTGTCCTTTTCCATATTGTTGGCACAAACAAGGAGTGGGTGGGGCTTGATTTGCCTCTATCATTCGGGCCCATGAAAATAGTTTTTGGGCCCGAATCTGGAAAAAAGTTGAGATGCCAGCCCATACGTGTAATCAAATGAGCTTTATTTGGGCTTCATCTGCGCCCAACATCCCATTCTGGCCCACCATCCTATGTTTAAAGTGGCGGTTGAGTTGTCCTTTTTTTCAATCAATTGAGGTTGTCCCTTTCAGTCCTTTTTTTTTTTAAATAAAAATATTACTTGAACACATAAAAATAAAATCCGTGTATTAATATATTAAATTAGGCTAAATTTATATTTATATTTTTGTATTTTCATATTTTTTTTTATATAATCACGCGAATTTTTCATCATTTCAATTACACTACTAAATTTATATTTTCGAATCAATTTAACTTCTACACTTTGATTTTTTTTTATGACAATTTAATTTTTTTTTGTTTAAATTACATTATTATACTTGTATTTTTAAGATAATTTAATACTTATATTTCGATATATAAAAGAAAAATAAAATAAAATGAGTCAATTTAATTTTTTTTTTTACACATCAAAAATATAAAATTTAAATTGACTCAAAAATATAAATACAAAGTAATTCAGGTTGGAGTTAAAGCATAATTGGAGTAGTTGAACAGTAAAAAATGAACATTTTGCAATTATATATAAATGTTGTTTCATGGTTATTCCATTGGAGCACTTCTTTAGCTACCTTAAATAAATAAGTGTTACTCCAACCTCATTACATAAAACCATCTCTAATTTTGTGGATTATGGCCACCCATTCACTGTGACATCTTCAAACCTAATTACAGTTATATTTTACGCATGTTGATATCTTACAATCTAACATTTCATGTCATATAATAAAATTTCCTTTTTAACCTCAAAAAGGTCTTACAATCACATAAAATGCTAAAAGCGACGACTATAGAAATGTGCTTGGATGAAGGGCCTGCTGAATTAAGCAGACTCACTCATTTAAATGATTCAAGAGCTTGTGGTAAATAAAAGGGAATTAAAGTGCATTGATGCATATATATATACCACCTTCTTTCCTTGGATGACAGCTCCAGGGCTCTCCTTGGATGACCATGTAGTTTGCCCCCCCTAAGTATAACCCTGTAGGGGCAATATGGCTTCAGCAAAATCATTCATGATTGAACTCTGAAGCACCGAAATAGCATATCTTGGCAAACATTGAAAAAACCCAAAGTGCATATTTTTTTGAAGAAAAATTGGCATCCTCAAGCACAAGAGAAACATACCCAATTGTTACCAGATGGAGCAGCTCTACTCATGTAAAGGGATGGTCCTACATTTCTCACTCACCCATCTTAACTACTCAATTCACAGTATAAAAGTTAAAGAGGAGCACACTGACAAGCTATGATTCAAGTTCATGATCTACACTTGTGAACATTCTCAAGATGCCTCTAGAACAAAGAAAAAACCCTTGTGCCGCAACCTACTACTACTGAGTACCCATTAATTGAGATCTTTTCCACTGTCACTCAACAAATTGAGTCATGTTAGTGGCCTCCTTCAGGAATGTCGCCAGAAAAACGAAAAATGATCCGACATAGAATGTTCTGATCGTGCAAAGGATGAGAAAGCAACCATGCATCATCCACCAACTCGATACGACCTCCCTCTGAAGGCCACACCAGGAGTCTGGTCTGGCTGGCCAGGCTGGGTGCGAGCAGGTGTTGGAGCTCCCACTCCCCACCTAGCAACCAGTTTATGTCTATGCAAAGTTGAGGAAATTTGCAACAATAACACTCTTCCAGTGTTGAGTCACCAATAACAGATGATATATGGCTGGTTAACCACAGCCCCTCCCCCCTCCCAAAAGAGAAACAAATTATCAGAAAAAAAAAAATGCAAAACCGAAGCATATAATGATTAAATGTATTCAAAGATTCATAACATCATCCCAGAGAGAGAGAGAGAGGGAGAGCAAAAGGATACACCCACATGGGAGTCTTCAGTATGTTTTTCCCAGTAGAAAGTGGATGCAACACAGTCAGGAAGTAATACAGATGCCCAGCAATGATACCCAATAGATCTGGTGCCAGTTCAGAACCAAAAATCACATCCAAAACAAGCATGGCCCAAGGTAAATAAAATGCCTGCGAGTTAAAGTCAACGTGGCATGTCAACAATTTGAGAGAGAGAGAGAGAGAGAAAGGTAAATGATTTCTTTACAAACAATTTATACAGAACCAGTATACCTTAAGTGTCACGAGACCATAAATGTTGATGTTAGCAGTTGGAAATTCCCTGCTCCAGACATAAAGAAGCATGAAGACCAGTGACACACCTAAAAATGGGGACCAGAACCAGGGGATGGCAGACAATACCTAAAATATGCCAATGAACACAGAAGGTGAACAAAAAAGGAAAAAGATCACTGATAATAAAACAAAATAGAAGAGAAGTAGGGAGCAGACAATTTCAAGGCTAATAATGCAAACAAGAGATCTTAACAGAGGAAGAAATGGAAGGGAATGGAGGTAGAAGCACTACAAACTTTTCAAGGTGGATTAATTCACTCTTGAATGTCCCCAGGTCATGTGACGCTTACTCCTTTTACCTCCTTCACATGTGACCCAAATGAGATGGGGTGGGTGTGAACAAGTAGACAAAACAACAGTTGTACCTGTGACACCAAGAGCTGTCACCGAAATTCCAAACTGAAGTTACCTCTTGGACTCTTTTGACCAAATAAAATTACTTAAAGACCTCCTCAATAAACTATTAATGTGGGACTGAGTTATGACAAACTCTCCTTCAAGCCCCAAAATCCTAGTTATCTTATAAATCCTTACATCTTAAAAATCTGACACAGGTCTGTCTTAAACACTCTCTCTTGACCCACGCACATGATGGTAGTTCTGAATTGACATTGATACCACTTGTAACAATGCATGCCCTTACCCAAGGAGCTAGCTAAAGTTTAACATTTGGGTTCCTTAGGCCAATATAGCTAAGATCTCTAGTAGCACAATTATGGAACTAGATCATGACAATACTAAAAAAAATGAAATTCAGAGAGCAGACATAAGCAGACATTTCTTTTTTCTTCTTTTGTTAATTCATAAGCAGATATTTCAAGTCTAAGTTTGATCAGCAAGATGGGATAAAAGCAAGATTAGAATCCAACAAGTAATCCAAGACACTGTCAATTCCAGGAGCAAGTCCTCTTAATCTAGCTCCTACGTGATTATAATAATCTGACCACCCTTACCTCTTATTCATTTACATACATCTTGACTGGGATAAGGTAAGAAATGATAACATTTTCACCAAAATTAGTAAAAAAAACCTAGGTAAAAAATTATCATATTTCCTGAGCAAATTATTAAAGATTGAGCAAAGTCCTGACATTATGGTATAAAATTATTTTACTATAATATTAAAATATCCAATTGTGTAACCACAAGCATGATTAGGACATAAAAGAATATTAAAATTACAGTTCGCTAAAATATAATTTATTATGTAATAATACAATTGTATTACATATATTGAAAATATTGATTAAGAGCCTTTAGGACATTATATTCCTTTAAACCACATCCCCTATTGTTCCATATTTTATTGCACCGCTGCCACTTGTGGAAAATGGGGTCCTGTGTATCAGTAAGAATTTGTGAATCTAGGATTTGTTTGCTTGGAGATCAGATGCAAAACCACACATTGAATAAGACAGGGCATGACATTCTTCGGATCCTCTTGATTCCTGGGATCCTCTGTCATCCCATGAATCAAACTTACCATTAAGTAATGAACCAACCAATGACATCAATCACTCAAAAGATGGAAGAGGAAAAAATAAACAGAAGAAAAGGTCAAGTGAAATAACAATATCACTAAAGTAAATGAAGAGAAAATTATAATGCCACACACCAACAATGTGAAAGCTCCAAATATCATCATCCACAGGAAATCTGCTGTACGCCTCTGAAATGGTCCATTCTCCAGTTGGACTCCATATCTTGCTCTGTAACATCAAGAAGCCATAACTGCAAGTGTTAGCACTTCCCAAGCTTTGTCAACTGTTTGCAGCCCATCATTGATATGATGGCGTTTGAGTACGAGCAAAGCATGCATCATTATTATTAAAAATAAACATTTCAAGCACTGGTTGAATTATATAGAGCTTACATCATTAGAAGGCGAATCCCAAAATTAATAGAGAACTTGCCAAGGAAAAAGAAGTTGGTAATCAGCCTCCAAACCTGGAAATGATATATTTAAGTCACTGAAAAGTTCTAGTAACTGAAAGAAAATGAGCATTTTGGTAATTGGATTGAGCTTGGCAGTCAACAATTAAAACTTCTAGTGATACCAAAAATCTGTATCCCATTTTCAGTTTGTGCATAGCTTGCACATACATTTGAGTGTATGCATGTGGGAGAGACTATGTAGCCCTTTCCTACAAAAACAATTTTTCAACTGCCACAAACTAGTAAGAGCTCAGTAAATACATCTATTGACAACATGGTAGGAGAAATGGGGGTCTACTACTCAAATGCCTAGGGATGGTCCACATATATATACTAGAGAGGTGGCCCATGCTACGCACGTGCAAGAAAAATAAAAAAATTTACATGACAGTTTATTGAGTGACATTTGACAATTGCAGTTTCACTTTTTAATCTTTTAGGCAAAACTTTAAATAAAATGAGTCTCGGTGCAGTGGTAAAGTTGTTAGAGAAAGTAGTTATTATTCTGAGGTCATGAGTTCAAATCTTGTCAATATGTTTAATTTTTGTTTTTTTAAGCAAGATACATAAAGAATATTTTAGAAAAGGACTTTAGTGATAAGGGTTCATAAAACCAAAACATGATGTTTGCTTATATAATATATATATATATATATATATATTAATCGGGAAATCGATAGACCTTAAACCAACAAACATTATCTGACAAATTTTTTTTTATGATAACCGAGCAATTTCTTCAGAGGTTTTAATTTATTGAGCTTAATTTGCTTCCTGATGTAAACAAACACTCAAGACTAGAATCAATCACAGTAAGCTATTAGGCCAAAAGGTTCATTATCAAGTGAGTAGACGCATTTGGGTGTAGGCCTCAAATGGTTTATTTAGGTTGGGACTGGGGCCTCACAACCCAGACCTGAACTATTCTAGACTGAATGCACAGATCCACAAATTTCATACCAAATAGCCGCCCGAAGTTAGCAACTAATTATGGACATAACCAAGGATGGGGGACTGGGTAATTTGTTTTAGAATTGATAATTACAAGGACAAGCATTTTTTAATGCAGAATCATGGCCAATTCCTTTCACATATGATAAAAACATACAAACTGGATGAACTAATAATAGATTGTCAGGTTAGGTTCATTTTTAGCAGCACCCCTTAAATGACAAGCTGGTTACCATTTCAATGAAAAAAGAAGTGACAATCATACTTGCCCTCCTTGAAAAATGAAGTTCAAAATGGCAATGAGATAATGTCAAACAAGAACATGCTTTGAAATTTTCATATCCAGATTAGAACTGCCAAGGTTTGAAGTGTAGAATCCTAAAAACAGAACTTTCTTGGATAACAATCATCAAGACGGATACTTCATCTAATGGTATTTGATCAAAAACTAATATATTTCAGATAAAGTACATACCTCGAATCGTGAGAATATTCGCTCATATATCAATGCAATATATGCAGGATGATACAATCCAAATTGGAATGCAGTAGTGAAGAGCACGCATAGGGTCCCATAAGCCTTGCTTACAGGTGGAAGTGAATTGTAGAATCTGCAAAATGAAAATAATAAAGGCGGGGAATGGTTACGATGAATTAAGGAAGCAAAGGCAATTGTAATAAAAAATAGAATTGATATAAGTAGTGTTTTAGACAACCCATTATTTAAAAATTCCTGCAATCCATAAGTACACAAAATGAATCAATAACACAGGAGTAGCAGTGTTGGAGATATGGAGACTGATTCAATTTATGACACCCACACAGAGCTGGCATGGGGGTCCAGTTGCCTGGTTAGCAGGCAGGGGTCAAGGGGGCAACACCCTTTGTGGGGACTCAGGGGTGGAGCCCCTGAAACCTAAACAGATTAGAAATCCTGTTCATATTAGGAGTTCTATTTGAAACATTTTTAAATAGCGAAAAACACTTGGTGCGGCCATGGACATAGGCATTCTTTGCCAAACCTCGTAAATTTTGTATTGTGTGTGCATGCGGTTTTGTTCCAGTTTTTTAATCACTTGATTCATTCCCTAACAAACAGCTACTCCTAAAGCAGTATTGTTAGTTTAACAATACAGTTCTAAAATGCAGTTACAAGACTAAATCACTTTGTAAATTCTTCTTCTTCTTCTTTTTATAAAATTCTAGCTGCTTGCCAAAACATCCTAACATTTGCAGTTACAAGAGTAAATCACTTTGTAAATGCCATGAAACACCAATTCTTTATACTGAAGATGGATTGTTGAATGAAATGATGGGCAACTGTAAAGTCTTAAGTTGCAACTTTGCCAATTGGTACCATTTGCACATCATACCTTTATCCACTATTACAGTTGCCTCATGGTCATCTAATCATCCTTCAGTAAGCTGTCCAATTGTATTTATTAATTTACATTTTTGATAGATCTCTCCCAACTGTATTACTCATACTCAAGGGTTATGTAAATGTGCCGTAATCATGAATAGGCTAGATATATAAAAACAATGATTAACTAAAATCTACAACAACAATTATAAACGTTAGTCCCAACAATGTGAGATTACTTAAAAGCTACATGGCTCCTTATTCCATTTACAGTTGAAAATTAATTATGTTAGCTACCAAGGAAATTACAGAAATTTCATCCAACAGAAGATAATTCTATCACCTATGTGTATATTATCACTTTATCTTGCTTTGCTAATTCTGTCTTTCATAAATGACATCTGTTGTGTTTAATTAGTTGGAAATAAAGGACAAGTTCCATCACAGTTTTACCTTCACCCCCGACCAGTTTTACAGGAAAAGAAAACAAAACCACTGCGTCAAAGCATAATTCCTCTCCTATCTTGTGCTTTCATCTCATGCTATGTAGTTAATATACATTCACTTTTTATGGTAGCAACCTTTGTTTTTTGACAAATAACCATCCATTTTCCTAAATACAGCTAAATAAGAGGGGACAGACATTTCATTTGCCTCAGCCATATCCAACCGAAACATAGGCCAATATTTACAGCTCTTTGAAATTTTCGCCTCGTTCTCTAACATTATCCTTTCCTACTTCCAAGCATTTACACAATTTTACCTAATTACCCACCTTTCTGCTATTTGTAAGATGCGATCTGAAACACAGGAAAAACCCTAATAAAACATCCTATAACTCAAAATCCGAATAGCACGAGCAGGTCAAAGACTTCTAGTCCGTCTAACGAAGCAGAAAACGAACCAACTAGCAATCACACTCAGCTCTAGGTCACTCCCCGTTAAGGCCACAACGGTTCGAACACTGAAATCATTTGATCACGGAAGGAAGAACTCTTTAAACCTTATACACTCAAACAACAGCAATCCAAATTATCACACGTCTTAACGAACTCCAACCACAAACAACGTTCAACCAACTTATACACAACCGTAAACATAGACAAGCATTTAGAGAGAGAGAGAAAAAGAGAGAGAGAGAGAGGAAGAAATTACTCTGCAGGGGAAGACATTGAGAGAGGTTATTCCTTCCTTCCAGCAAAAACGCAGGATTCAGTTTCCCTTGTGAATTTGAGAAATTCGATTGCTTAGCCACAAAGACAAAACTCAATAGGAACAAGACGACAACCGATTGTACAATTTGTATTTGTTTATTGTTTTCTGAAATTGGAAAACGAAGCGAAGGAGAGATTGAGAAGAAAACAATTCAATTTTGATTTGTTGAAGCAGATCTCAATCTCAATCCAGTCCTGACCAGAAGCTTCGCTTTCATTCGCGTCAGCCGGTAAGCGCAACCTGCCCTCTTCGTTCGCACGTGGGAAACATCCATGAGAGCCCTTCTATTGTCGGTGGGCTGGGCCCAAATCTCAATAGGGCCCATTAATCTAATAGAATGGGCTATCCTAGCCCATATTTTAATTTTGTGGGCTAAAATACTACTACATTTCCAAAAATATTCGCAGTATTAATAATTATAATAATTTATAATAAATTTTTTGGGCAAAAAGTAAATGTGATTGGTTAAAAAATAATATCCATGAAATGGCTTATAATTTTAAGATATTATTAGCTTGTCATTCTAGTGACAAATTTTTTTTTATGATAATTGAATAATGTTGTTGTCTAAATACAACAATTAAAATTTATAATGTGTGGGAATTTCAATCACAATAAGGCCAGGCCTAGAATGAGGTTGTCGGGAAAAAGGATGAGAGAAGAGCCGAAGTTGTTTGGAGGAGCTCGATCCATTATTCGGGAAAGCTGATGTGTGTCAGAGAGAAGGTTCTCCCTTATTCTTTTCCACAAAAATGGTTCAACCGAATGTATTTTGGTGTGTGATTTGCCTTTTTAGGAGAACTTCCCAGTGTTCCCCCGGGAGAATTTCCTCATGATGCTCATCAAAAGAACTCTTTTTTCGAGAGAACTTCTCTCGAGATTGGTGCATTTTCTTTTTAGTCAATGTGCATTGTTTTTGGTAATTGATGAAATGTTGCAAAATATATTGCATTTATCATCGATCAATAAAATTATATTGAAACTAAAAATAATACATTTTATCTAAATATTATGTACATTTATTACAGTTTAACTATTGTCTTAGGGAAACGGTCGAATTTGATTCGTTACTCACGCCAGACAATAATTATGTTGTGCGTGCAACAATCAGGGAGTGGGCGATATGAGAGGAGGTGGGACTCAATTACCCTATCCCTCATTTCACTCACCTTTTTTGCTATTGTCTTGACGTGACAGTGTTACGTCAACGTCGAACAACATAATTGTTATACGATGCGGGCAACAAATCAAATCCTGAGAAATGATGAGCACTACTCACAATAAGGGCACTCAACTTTGACACTTGAGGTGACATTCTACTATTATATTATACATTTGTATTGATATGATATATAATACAATTTATTAATATATGAGTGTCTTCCTAAATATTAAAGTTCAATGTCTAAGTAGCATTTGCATTAGTTTAGATACATTTAATGTAATTTATTTTCAACATCCAAATATTGATAATACATGCATGGGTTAATATTTAATTACTAAAAATAAAATTTACATTAAATACATATTAACATTTGTTAGCAAAACTCTTAATAATTGTCACGTCATCAAATAAAATGATTCTCTATATTAAAAATTTAAGTTGCATGGAAACGAAAATGATACCAAATGAAAATAGAAAACAACATTTTTAAAAAATATAGGTAACGGAAATGTGTAAATAAAAAAAATATAAAAGTATTTTTATAAAAATAATTTTTAATATAAAAAATAGTTATTTAATTTAAAAATAAATATAAATTTCATAATGCATTCAAACAAATAAAAACATAAGTTGTTCTATCATCATGAACCATGATTTACTAATTAAAAATGAACAATAAATTTAAAAAAATAATCAGACATAACTTAGTTAGAGATAGAGTTTTGTTCGTTTAACATTTTCGTGGACAAAAACACATTTTCAAATGCGTTTATGATAATTTTTTAATACTACGAAATGGTCTTAAACGTTTTTAAAATTGCAAAAACAAACTTGTAACATCCCGCATCGAGCGATAGGAAAGACCGGAACAACTTATCCTGATGGACCTACACGAACTTCCCAAGGGGGTCACCCATCCCTAGATTACCCCAGGTCAAGCACGCTTAACTTGGGAGTTCTTTGCTAACATTCAGCCCAAAAGGTATCCAGCTGGTGTTGTTTCCTTTCTTACACTATCCTCGATATATTCTAACTTCTCTAGGCTCTCGGGGTATTACATTCTCCCCCCCTTAAGCACATGACGTCCTCGTCATGCGACCTTACAACCGATCCCAGATCTCCCCCCGATGCATGGCCGATGTGGGATTCGCCTAAAGTGCCTACACGCACCCCCCTCGGGGACTCAGCGTCCTTGCTGAGGTTTGCCCCACCATCGCTCTCAAAGGCTCGGGGGTCGGCTCTGATACCATTTGTAACATCCCGCATCGAGCGATAGGAAGGACTGGAACAACTTACCCTGATGGGCCTACACGAACTTCCCAGGGGTCACCCATCCCTGGATTACCTCAGGTCAAGCACGCTTAACTTGAGAGTTCTTTGCCAACATTCAGCCCAAAAGGTATCCAGCTGGTGTTGTTTCCTTTCTTACACTATCCTCGATATATTCTAACTTCTCTGGGCTCTCGGGGTATTACAAAACCGAAAATGTTTTTCAGCATTTCATTACAAAAACAAATTTCAAAAATGCTAAAATAACACCTACAAAATGTCTCCGTGCGTCGTAATTGAAGATAAGGTAGTTTTTTATTTGGGTCAAAAGTAAAATCAATAATGTAAAAATAAAGTAATTTATTTAAGTAAGATGAGAATTAAAATAACTTAACAATTCTATAAAATTCATAGTCAGGTATTTAATTGGATAAAATCAAGCTAAATCTAATTTGTTGTCACGTTTGGTCAATTATTTCAATTTAAAATAAACCAAACAAATCATTGGGAGACATCAAAATCCCAGCACATTTATGATTCCAATCCCTCGGCATTTACGAAGGCAGCGTCACGTGATCTTCTTCAGCTATAATATTATTATTATTATTATTATGGAAACTACAATCATTTTTATCCAATTATTACTAGCAAACAAAATACTTAATTACAATTGTTATTAGTAATTACATCTCAATTCACCTTGTAATGCTATTTAATTTTTTTGACAAATTATTTGGCCCAAATATCCTAAAAATTAAATTTATTTAATAGTTAACGAGTTTGTCTAAAACACAATTTATTTAGACCAAATTTATATTTTTTATTCTGTATTTTCATGTTTTTTTCTATAGTTATTTAAATTTTTTAATATTTTAATTACATAATTAAATTTATATTTTTGAGTCAATTTAACACTATATATTTTGATGTGAACAGACTCTGACATGTATATTGTAATTTTATTTTACTTTTATATATATAAATATAAGAATTAAATTAAGTCAAAAATATATATTTAAGAATGTAATCAAAATAATTAATATTTGAATTATTACATAAAATAAAGAATTAAATTTACTTAAAACAATGTCAAATTAGGAGTTGTTTAATACTTATTTTCTTTTCTTATATCTTTCATCATGCTTGCATCACAATATTGTAACCTTCAAGCTAGATGACCACTAAGCTCAATAATAGATTGGATAATGTAAATGTTGGCTTTCAAACTCATATTTGTAAGGAGGTTTTTTTTTTTTTTTTACCCACCTTGTTTGATAAATTTATAAATCTATATCCAATTTGAATGGATAAATTAGTTCCACGTTCATCAAATAAGACTTGTTTTTGGGCTCGTATTTAGGGATGTTCAAATTTTGGTTTATAATAATGAAAAATCGGATCAGATGACATTAAAAAACTTAGTTTGGTCCAAGATCAAATAATCTCGATCTAGTTTTCAGTCCAAAAAGTTACAAAAATTAGTCTTCGATCCAGTTTAGTCCAGTCTCATTGGTTTGGTCAAAGATCAAATAACTTCTATCTAGTTTTTAGTCCAAAAAGTTTAAAAATTAGTCTTTGGACCAGTCTAGTCCAATCTCAATTTTGGACTAGAGATTGAATTAAATTATAAAATATATAATAATTATTATTGTATTATTGTATTATTGTATAAAGGTACATAGAGATTGAATTTGATTGAATGAGACTAAACTAGTTTGATTTAGTCTGATTCGATCCTTATACAATCTGACTTTCAATCTAAAACTTTTATAAATTTTAGTTTTGGTCCAATCCGAACTAATTTAACGCCTCTATTCCAATTTTTCATGATTATAGACAGCTCCAAGTTGATGAGGGATTGGCGTGAGGTAGAGGGCCTAATAAACAACCATCAAACTCAATTAGCTTTGTAACTACCATTAAGCTTTTGGGTTGCATTATAATCAGTGCGAGTGCAAATGAGTGCCCATTATTAGTGAAATGCGCCCACAAATCGTGGGATCTACGCCCAGCTTGTGCCGACAGCCCACTCCATGCTGCTTTCATTCTGGCATCTGCCCCCCAATCTCCATCTATCTTACGCCGGCCTAATTGAGATCAATTACTCTGTTAATGAAGGTCTTAATGGCGTATGATATGTTCTTGTAACTAACTTTGCCTAGTAAGGGTGTTTTCTAAATCGGATAGACCCAAATCATCAAATTGTGATTTTTTTATTCGAGTAATGAATTGTGATTTGGGGCGGTCGATTTTGGTTTCAACTTCATAGTTTAGCAAACTAATATATAAAATCGATTACCTATTCTTTAATTGAAGTTTAAAAAACTCCTCTAGTATTTTTCTTGAATGGAGGAAAGAAATTAAAATTTCACACATTTGAAAAATAATCAAGGTAGCAAGAAAGTTTTTGGGAGAAAGGAAATAAATAAATCAATTAACTTGAATTAATTTTTTATGAAAAAAATAGAATTAGGAGGTAATATTTATAAATTTCAAGTGTCCAATCATAAAAAGTTATGTTATTTGAATCAAATTAATCAGAATCATTAAATCTCATTTTTTCGGATTTGGACGTGATCTAGCGATTCATATCGCATTCTCTTAAGAAGGTTCACATCTCTTATCATACATTTCTCACAATTGAACGAATATGTCCACTCACTGGTATTATGTCAGTATTCGCATAAATAATTACATTCACCCGTACGAACAATAAAACTTAAATTTTTTTCTAATTCACATATTTAAAACTCATTTAATTTTAATACGTATTAATTCTTGAACTCCAGTCACTATATTTTTTACATTTGTCTAGCTGACAAAACCGCTCAAATCGCCAAGATACACTAAATCTGAATATGTTGTGGCACTTGTGTGTGAACCCTTTTTGGTCCCCAAGGCACCCACCCACCAACCAGACTGGGGTCCCTTGTTCACAATTTATAGGTCTAGGCAATTTGGGTCTGTGGAGACAAGAACACAATAGCAGAGTTGAGTGTCACTGATGCAGTCTTTGCTAATGATGCCAGCCATTCCCATGTCACATATGGCCTATAAGGATAAAAAAAAATAGCATACCACTTCAGCTACTATTAGGATTAGGGGTGACCGTACAGCGGATTTGATTATCAAATTGATTGAATTTTTTAAATTAAATCAATTAAATTTATATTAAAAAATTAAATGTAATCAATTGAATAGATGTTCCAATTCAAGAAATCAAAAAATAAAAAAATTAAACTGATAAAAAAAATAAAAATATTAGAAAAAAATAAGTAAAAATGATATCATTTTTGACATTTCGATTAATTCAGTTATTCTAACTTTTTTTTTAATATAAAGACTGAACTGAATCGAAATAACTAAAATTGTCAAACTTGAAAATTAAACTGAACTGACTTATAGTTTGAACCGAACTGAATCAATAATAATAGTCGATTTGATTCGATTATTTTGATTTAATCGAAATGTTCTTTGAATCAAAAAATTGAATTGGATTGAATAGAAAAATCTAGTTTGGTTCAAAATTAAATAAGTTTTAGTCTGTTTGTTTTAGTTCAATTTTGTCCTTATACAATTCGATTTTTGACTTGTCAATTTCAACTTTAGTCCAATTCGATCCAATCCAATCCGGATTATAGACCCCCAACAACTATTGGATTATGCAAAATCTAAAAAAAAAAATAATAATAATAAATATAAGATTTAGAAGATGAACCTCATAAGAACTCTTGGGTACTTATCAATTACCATTGGACTACGATTTTAAGGGTATGGATCCTTAGTTAAATGCCGTAAAGAATAGCAATATGAGATGGTCCTTGAGAGAGAGAGGGGACGTGGTCCCCATCACCAAAGATGTGAAAAATGATTCAAATTGAAGAAACCTAAATTGCCATATATGCCGCGCATGCCGGGCTCTCGAATGCAGAAGGCTTATGCGATGGAGACATGAATGCATGGTGTGGTCGCGTATACACCAATGCAGCTATCATCCTAACAATAAATCCATTTTATGAAAAATGCTACTTGGCCCAATTTGATTGACGCATAAGAAGATTAAAAGACAAAAATATCCTCATCTTAAAATTGTTGTTTCACCTCAAAACACACATCCAAATAAATTCGGGCGGATTTCATCATGCGCCCAAACTGAACGGGCAGACTTCAACTATGTTGAAGTCCGCTCGCTGCTGGATGAATGAAGTCCGCCAGCTCAGCTACGGGCGGACTTCATTCAAGTCTGCCCACTGCTATGCGGGTGGATTTCATTTTAATT
Source organism: Diospyros lotus (assembly GCF_014633365.1). Lineage (NCBI taxonomy): Eukaryota > Viridiplantae > Streptophyta > Magnoliopsida > Ericales > Ebenaceae > Diospyros > Diospyros lotus. The sequence continues at coordinate 36,755,557 of NC_068344.1, forward strand.
GTTTTTTATATTATTATTTAATTTAATTTTTATATTATAATTATAATTATAATTATTTTTAATTTTATTTTAATTTTAATAGCAGTATGTTAGGAGGATTTCATCTTAGATGGAGTTCGTCGAACTTAGGCGAGCGGGCTTCATTCTGTTCGATCATTTCGTGCATCAACCATTCGGGCACTGTAACACGGCTCTCATTTTATATGTTAAAAAAAAATTATATTCAATTGAAATAATTTAGATTTAATTATCAAAATTAAAAAAATTAGATAAAATTATAAATTTAAAAAATAAATAAATTATTTTCATAATTAACCAAATTAAAATAATATTTTCTTTCTATCAAATTTTTCTTGGTCTAGTAGTCGAGACTAAGCTACAATCATTGTTGAAAAAGACAAAAGGCAAGGTGGTTAAAGGTTGATGGGCTAAAGAGTGAAATGAAAAGGGTGGGGGAGAAAGGATGATTGATTTCATCAATATAAAATATCTCCAAGGTACCAATCTTGTTAGCAAAAGGTTTGCCAAAAATCACTCTAAGGAACATGGCATGGGTCCCTAATTTTATTTATTGGGTTCATAAATTTGGTGATGTGATAGTTATGTGACATTTTTTTTTGATTGATTTAATGTATTGAATTCTAATCGAATAAAGCCCAAGTGGGACTATTAGATGTTTCAAGTGAAGAAATTAATAGTGATGCAAAAATAAGATATGCAATAGTAATATTTTAGGAGAATGTGATTAGATGTAATTTTTTTTATTCCTCCCCTAAGTTTCGACCGATATTTAATCCACTTTAAAGAAAGTATAACATTTGATTTTTAATGTAAAAAATATTAAAATTTTATATCTTAACTATTAAAAATGATTTATTTAAGTTTTTACTTTGATTGAGAGTAAATAAAGTTATTATTTATTTCATGTAGAGCAGATACGCATGTCTCATGTCATAAAAAAAATTACGTTAATGAGACATATCAGATTAGAATTTATTTTGACAGAAAAAAAATAAAATTACTCATAACTTAAAAAATCCCAAATCCTAAATTACTAACTCGAAAAACATCACTTTTTTCTATTCTCAATCACAAAATATAATAAAACTAATCTTCGTCATTTCTCTTCGTTGAACTTAGTTTAATCGCTTTCTTACTCTTTTATTTATATCATTTTTTTATGTATCAGGATAAATACTTAAAGTAATAATTTTTAATAATTAAAATAAAAAATCTTGATATTTTTGTATATTAGGGTTTGAAAGTCATATGTTTTGAATGAATATAATAAATCAATTAATTTATTCAAATACTGTTAATTGGTCATCTAGATGGCCTGTTATTTATGAAATAGACACTTTTATATACTCACTAATATTCTGTTGTGGTAAAAATTTAAAATAATAATTTTTAATAATTAAAATAATAATTTTTAATATTTTATACATTAAAAATTAAATATCAAAATTTTTAATTCTGAAATGGTGCGGCGTGTGTTAAGGTAATTTAAAACTATAACTAAGACAGTTTACATGAGCATACAGCGCTAAAGATCCAATAATTTATGCCAGCGCCGACGTCAAACAGCCGTCCAAAGCTGCGACCGGATTGGCCAATGGAAGCCAGCGAGGACGCCACGACTCAATGCCCTGTTTGGAAATTCCAGTCAGCGCGACTGAAAGGAACAAGAACGAGATGAATCCAATCCAAGCGCTGTAATCCGATCCCGCTCGGGTCTTACAAACTGACAACGTGGTGACAGCCCAAACCTAGCTGTCTGTCATCCGCCGCAACCGGGCCCAGCAGTTGGCGCCATCCAAACAACCCCTAATAACTTCTCGATAAGCAAACTCTCGTCACCTGCCCACACAGCATGTTAACAGACGTGGCTTACTTTCTCGCGCCGATTTTCCCGCGACAAGAGAATTTTCTCACCTAACAAACACAGTATGGAAAGAAAATGACGCCTTTATTTATAAAAAAATAAATATTAATTTATGTGAATTATATTGTTTTTAAAGATAATTCGAGTATGATTCTTCTGATTGAAGAAAGAGAGAGAAAAGTGCAGAGAGAGGGGGAGAGAGAGAGACTGTGGATATATTGAAATAGCTTTCTGAACCTTAAATGTTTCCGAAGCGATTCATTTAGAGAGAGAGAAGAGAGAAAGGCAACGACGGCGGTAATGGATCCATGTCCGTTCGTTCGGCTGATAATCGAGTCGCTTGCTCTGAAGCTTCCGGTGGCGAAGAAACCGGCGGGCTCGGGGGTCTGCCCTTCAACGACGCCGTGCTACTGTACTCTCCGAATCAAGAGTTTCCCTTCTCAGACGGCGCTCCTGCCGCTCTGCTCCGCCGGCGGGAGCGACACTTCTGCGCCGGACTCCACCTCATCCTCCGCCGGATTCGTCCTCGACGCGGCCGCCCTCCGCAGGCTCTCCGGCAAGCCGGTCATCCTCCGGGTGTCGGTCTACACCGGGCGGATGGGTCGCACGTGTGGGGTGAAGTGCGGAAAGCTCCTCGGGCGAGCCCACGTCAGCATGAACTTCGGCGGGGCAGAGTTGCGGGCCGTCACGTTCCACAACGGGTGGATGAAGCTGGGGAGCGAACCGGACAAGGCGATGGCTCGGCTGCACTTGACGGTCCGGGCTGAACCGGACCCGAGGTTCGTGTTCCAGTTTGGGGGCGAGCCGGAGTGTAGCCCGGTGGTTTTCCAGATTCAGGGCAGCATCCGGCAGCCGGTTTTCAGCTGCAAGTTCAATGCCGACCGGAACGGTAGATCGAGGTGAGTTTTCACACTTTTCACCGCTATACGTGCATTTTTACTGAGCTATAGCGCCAATTTCTATATTGCGCCGTGGGTGCTTGCTATCGAAGCTGTCGCTTTTGGTCCAGCGGTTTGCACTGTGTGGAGCCAGTGGACATGGTCTCTGCTAAAGTGCACATGTGGGGTTAACTCATTTTTGCTGGTCCCTGCTTCACATGTCTAAGTTGACCACCGTATTTCATCCTTTCATTTGCCTAGCTATGGAGCTAGACGTAAGGTCAACATCTGTATATATAATAGATATATATATTCTTATTAGATCTTTGGGTTCTCTTTCGTAATGTTAATGCACTGTCACGGGTCGATCACTGTAAAAGAAATAATTTCAGTTTTGGGTCCTGCGCAAAGCTCTTAATGGTGATGATAATCTCAATTTAGCGTTTAACAGTGCACAAATTAAGCTCTTAATGGTGATGAAGAAGATTCCAATCTTCATTAATCCCAGCTTGGTCAAAGAGATCATATCAAAACCCTACAATTAATTAATTAATCTCTTTCACAACTACCATGGAGCCCCCCCTCCATGTGCTCGATAAGTTGGCGGTTTATGGCATGTTATTTTGTTTGGGAAATGCGTATGTTATGTTCTTGACCATTTTCCATGGTTTTCCCGGAAAATCCAGGTCTCTTCCATCAGATTTCGGTTCAAAGAACACTAGAGGATGGATAACGAGGACGTTTTCCGGGGAAAGGGAAAAGCCGGGCAGGGAGCGAAAGGGCTGGATGGTGACGATCCACGACCTCTCCGGCTCGCCGGTAGCGGCCGCCTCCATGATCACTCCCTTCGTGCCCTCTCCCGGCTCCGACCGCGTCTCCCGCTCCAACCCGGGCGCCTGGCTCATCCTCCGCCCCCACGGCGCCTCCATGAGCAGCTGGAAGCCGTGGGGCCGCCTCGAGGCCTGGCGCGACCGCGGCCCCGTCGACGGCCTGGGCTACCGGTTCGAGCTCGTTTCCAACGCCGGCCTCGCCGGCGGCATCCCCATCGCCGCGGGCACCATGAGCGTCAAAAAGGGCGGCCAATTCTGCATCGACAGCCGGTCGAGAGCTGATTCCGTGTTGAATCCCCTATCGCCGGTTCGCGGATTCGTGATGGCTTCGACGGTGGAAGGCGAAAGGCAGGCGAGCAAGCCGGTGGTTCAGGTGGCTATGCAGCACGTGACTTGCATGGCCGACGCCGCTCTGTTCATCGCCTTGTCGGCCGCCATTGATCTGAGCATGGATTCTTGCGGCGTTTTCTCTCAGAAGCTCAGGAAGGAGTTTTGCCAGGACGAACGGGAGTTTCTCTGAACATTCGTCTTCCTCCATTTGCAGTGATAATCATGACCGGCTGGCTGGCTAGCTTCTGGTTTGAGCATGGAACTCTGATTCTTAATTTTCCTGATCACAAAATTGATTGAATCGTTTCTCCGATACTGGGTCTGTGACTTGATGTTTTCCTGGAATCTAATTGCCTGTCAATCGATCGTCTTCCCCATTTTTCTCTTCTTGTTTCGTTTCTTGTGATTGTCTGTCAAGACAACATTTATTCTCCGATCGGGTCTGATTCTTTGTTCTGTCTGGGATTTTGTTTTCTAGTTAGGGATTGATTGAATGTATAATTTCATTAAACTGTACAGAGAGATGATATATTGATTGCTTACTCATTTATCTAATTTTCTGATATTATTTATATTCATATTATATATTCTTTTGTTTGTTTCACATATACGAAATGAAAATAAAAAATAATATTTTTAAAAAATAAGTCTGTCTCTAACGTGATAATTGAGATAGGAGAGATAAAATTATTTTTATATTTAGCATGGTTGTAAAATAAAAATGTGTATTTAAATTAAAAAATATTTTTAATATTTTTTAAAATATTTTGGAATTTGCAAAATGATGTATTTTCGGTGTTTTTGTACGTCGGAGCGAACAACAATTTATTTATTTATTTTTTCTATTTTTACGTAATGGTAACGAATATTTGAATAATTGAATAAATATAGAAAATATGAATGGTACGTGATGTCCGAAGGAATAGACCATTTCTGATTTCACTGTATTAAAAGGCAGCCTCCATTGGAATGGCTTCCTCTCGTCTTCAAAACCAGAAAACCAAAAAGCTCGTATACGTCGCGACGTTGCGTGGCTTTCCTTGGTTTTCTGGCAATGGACGCGGTTCGCTACGTCGCCGTGATCCTCATCCTCGGCTTCGTTTCCGAATCTTTCTCCCGGTTGATCATCCGAATCAAGCCGGAAAACCAAGGCTCCGCCGCCTCTGCTTTGATCTCCGACGGCCGGACCGACCATGTCTCGTACTGCAACAGCTGGAGATTCTCCGTGGAGACAAATGACGCCGGCGTCTGGACTCGGATCCCTGCGAGGTGCCAAGAGTACGTCAAGGCGTACATGACCGGCGACCAATTCCGCTCGGACTCGGAGCTCGTCCGCGACGACTCGCTGGAGTTCGCGAAGACGGTGGAGCTCGCCGGCGACGGCAGGGATGCCTGGGTCTTCGACATTGACGAGACGTTGCTCTCCAACATCCCGTACTTCGCGAACCACGGCTTCGGGTGAGCCCCACATTTGGAGCCCTTATTTGAATCTTCGATCATTCCTCGTCCGTGGTTTTTTCCTTGATCCTTTTTTATAGAATGGTTTATAAATCAATTATTTTTACTAATTCAGATAATCAATTATTTTTAATTTTGATAATCAGAAGCACACCCCACCATCCCATGCTAATGCCTTTTCCCTCCAAATTACCAAACATACCAAATCAACTCAAGAACCCTGGGTCAAATTTATATTTTTACATTTTTTTATATAATTATTTAAATTTTTTATTATTTTAATTATATCTCAGTAACTTTATTTTTTAGTCAATTTAATTCCTATACTTTAATTTTTTTTGTATGTGATAATTTAAATTTTTCGTTATTCCGATTATACCTGTATTAATTTTTAAATTAATTTAACTCTTATATTTTGTTATAAAAAGAAAAAATAAAATAAGATAACTCAATACTTTAGGCGAGAACTTTGGTTGATTTGTCGAAAATATTGCCACCAACTGTCTTCTTTCATTCTCGTACTCTCTTATTTTCTTTATCAAATATATTATGATCCTTTGAATATGATGAGGCAAGAGAGTATCAATCCATCAAAAGAAATTGCGACAAGGGAGTATCAATCCATTGAAAGAAATTGCAAGCACCATTTGTTGCAATTCTTGCAAGATTACAAATTTATTAATAAAAAAATTCTAAATTTACAAAAATGGAAAAGGTAACGTTAAAAAAAAAAAAAGGTAGACATAAAGCCAAAGTATTGACTTATTTTACTTTATTTTTTTTACACATTAAATAATTACATGTATATAATTCAAACAACAAAAAGTTCAGTTTATTATATAAAAAAAAAGTCAAAATACAAGACTTAAAATGATTTGAAAATACAAATTTAAAAATATTATCAAAACCAAAAAAAAAAAATTGAGTGACCACTAGAAAAAAGATAAAAATATGGATTTGACCACACTATGATGTGATAATAGTAATCGGGTTCATATGTCGATACATAATTTAGAGATTTGAAGAGCATATTTAAATCTTATTTATATTATAATCTCTTATCATTAAACTAATTATACAACCACTAAATTTAATCTCATTTGCTCATTGTTTGTCCTCCGTTTATACTCTCCACACCACAAATAGATAGTCATCTTTCCTTAGGTTGAGTTGACGCTATATATTTATCATGGTGAAAAAGAGTTCGTTTTTTAGTTAGTAACGAGATTCTTGTTGTGAAGATAGCTCAGAAACATTCAACGAAAGCACCTTCGACAAATGGGTGGATACGGCGAAGGCCCCGGCCTTGCCAGCGAGCTTGACCTTCTACAATGAGCTTCAGGCTCTGGGCTTCTCCGTATTTCTGCTCACCGGCCGGACTGAGCGCCAGAGAAACGTCACCGAGACAAATCTCCTCTCCGCCGGCTACACCAACTGGGACAGGCTCATTTTGAGGTACGTACGTTACGAATACAGAGACAGAACTGGAAGAAAACTTTGTTTATTTAGTTGACACCGACACGCACTCTTAGGCACATAATTTCAATGAAATACAGGCGGCGATCGGATCTGGGCAAGCCGGCAACCGTGTACAAATCGGAGAAGAGAAAGGAGCTGGAAGATGAAGGCTACGTAATCCACGGCAGCTCCGGGGACCAGTGGAGCGATTTGGTGGGATTTGCGGCGGCCAAACGTTTGTTCAAGCTGCCAAATCCGATGTATCACATTGCCTGAAACTGAGAAGAACATTAAGGTGAGCGCGTAATTGGCAAATATTACTCCGATCTGATCCGCTGCTGCTGTAATTAATTGTTGCTAATGTGGGTGTTGTTTGTTGGCTCCTCATATATAATTCTATTTTCTTGTCCACACCCAATTTTTGGTGCCTTGTCTCGCGGCTGTAGCAAAAAATTTTGTTTTGTGTAACGTTACCCTTTTAATAAAAGTAGTTATATGTTTTTTTTGTTTCTCTTGGGATGGCGTCTCCTTGCGGATGCTTCGCTACGATATCTCTTTTCGTGACAAAGAGATTAATTTGGGTCTTATCCACCAGCGATATTTCTTTTCGTGACATGAAAATCAGACTAGCTCATCTCTCCCAACTGATCACTGTGACTACCTATGAGGTTTATTTCTCTATATTCAGGTATAAGTTAACAAAAGGGTTGTCAAATTAGTGTCAAGAAATACACAAGAAGATAAGTTTCAAGATGAGATTTGGAAATCGAGCAATACTTAACTTATCACGTAGAGTTCGTCTAAAAAATTAAACAGAATCTTTGCTAGAGTTTGAGTATAAGGTTATTGATCGTTTCCCCCTTGAATTTGAATAAATACATGATAAGAGACCACGCAACAAGAGAATTTTTTATGCAATTGTTAGTTATGTTAAAAAAGTAAATAGAGATGGTCTAAATAAACTTGTAAATGCCTATTTTTAAGAGTTTTCCAAGTTTAGTTATTGTATGTTGAGTACTGGGCTTGCCTTTCATTTTTGGGCTTGGTTATTTTTGTGGGGCTTCACAGTGGGCCTTGTATAGGATTGCAGCTGGCTTTCTTTGAGGCCCCCACACAAGCCAGCCCAACTCAATTTTCCATTGAAACAGTGAGAGAAACATTAATACAAAACAAATAAGATGTAGAGAAATTCTATTTGCATCCATATTTTTTTGCGTTTCAAAGTCACCTTTCATAGTTGCAATAATTATTTTTCAAAAATATTTTTTAGTATATATAGTCATCCTATGCTCTTCACACACACCATTACAAAGCTCCCATCAGTAGCCGTGTCGCTCCTACCGACAGCTACCGACAGCTACAATGAATGTGACTGCCCATCATTGCGCATAGTGACGACTGCGAGTTGTGATGATAGGCAGTTGTGCTCGTTGCGGCCACCTGTAGAAGCGACGTAATGATGGGCAACTGCAACAATGATGGTGTGTGCGAAAAGTGTGGGATGGTTGTATACACTAAAAGGTATTTTTTTTTTAAATTTGTTATAATTATAGAAGATGGCTACGGAAAACAAAAAATGTGGATGCAAATAGAACTTTTCAGAGCTGAATTGTGGTTTGATATATAACAAATTCTTAATAATCAAAACAAGTAAAAAATTATATTTTACCCCTTATAATTTTGATGAAAAATATATATAATCTTGTACAATTTTTTCTTTTCTTTTTGGGTTGATTTCATGGTTAAACTTAACAATTACAAAAGCATTAAGGATATGGGTGAATATTTGGTTAATTTGGTACTAAATTGTTCAAATTAAATAAACTAAACTTGTGTCAAAAATCAAACCAAATCGATCGAATAGGTTTTTAAACTAAAAAAATGGAAAAACTAGAAAAAAATTGAAAAATCAAAACTATAAAATGTAAAAACAACGTTATTTTTGACATTTTAATTGGTTTGATTATTTTAATTTTTTTTTTCAATACAAAAACAAAATCAAACCAAAATAATCAAAATTATCAAATTTGAAAACCAAATCGAACCAACCTACAACTTGAACCAATCCAAATCGACAATTTCAATCAATTCGATTTGATTATTTCAGTTTAATCAAAATATTGCTCACCCTAATTAAGACCATGATAATAATTACCAAAACATGGAAGCTTTATGCCCAATATCATTATATATATTTTTATTAAAAATAAATATCTATATTATTATATAAACAAATACCATTTCGTGTTAGGAAGGGCTCCCAACAAAATATTTTATATATCTTGCTCTAAAATTAAAAAAATAAACTAAAATTTAATCACATAATTCGTAAATAATAATTAATTTCTTAAACAACTTTACTAGTACACTAGATCTTATTTTATTTACATTTCACCCAAAAAAACTAAAAAAATAAACTATAAAGATCAAACGTCACCTAATAAAATTTTATTTAATTATATATATATATATGCGTAATACAGACCATCCCTCTACTTATACGGTAGCTTTTGTTCTCTCTACGAAGGCGCCCAATAAATAGGCTCTTTTGAAAGTTTCATTTTTGACACAAAATTAATCATTAAAGTTAATATTTAATTGATAAAAACATAAGAATTTCTTTAGTCTTCACCATTCTTAAAAGTCAAACAAAATAAAGAGATGAGTATGCGGGTGTCTAAATAATCGGTTCGATAATCGATTAAATCGAATCGGATCAACCGATTAACTGAAAAAATCGAATTCAGATCGTATAAATCAAATTGAACTGATTAAATTGAATAAACATAAAATAATTAAAGAAAACCAAAATAACCAATTATAAAAAACACACAAAGTTAAAAAAAATGACGTCGTTTTATAAATATTAAAATAATATTATTTTAAAGTTCGTTCAGTTCGATTCTTTCAATCAAAAAGTCAAGAATCAAAATTTTAAGAAAAATTAAATGATTCAAACAAAAAAAAAATATTAAAGTCGATTCGAATAATTTGAATAAATTGAATTTTTACTCTCTCCTAAATGAGATGCGTATCAATAAAAGGAAGCAGCTGCAGCTGATAAGTCCCCTTTGCTTTGGAGAAGAATCCTAAAAAGAGGGATATATATATATATATATATATAACATATTCTCTTTGCACTACCACTATTCTCAGAATGTGCCCCCCCAATAAGTTCAGTGAGTACGTGCAATTGGCCATTTATAACGCTTATTTAGACACTTAAATTTGACTTTATTATTTTATACATTTATATAACATTCATATATAATACAAGATATTAATGTAAAGTGTTGTCACAATTAGTGTCACATTGGAGTGTCCAAATAACATTTTCAAAAAATTGAAGTATAACTAATTTGTCTTAAAAAAAGTTTAAACCTTACTTGTTTGGGATCAAATTTTCATGCATGCGTGGACATATACATACAACCTTACGCATACCTTTAACTCTTCATGTAGGGATGGTAACAGGTCGTTCTTTAATTTTTGTTTTTCTCTACAAGTAAGTATATTAATAGAAAAATTATAAAGTATTTACAGTTTATGTTAGAGTAACCACAAAAAAATCTAAAAAACAGTTTAAAACACAGTAAACAAAACCAAACTAAACCTCATAGCATATATCAATAATATACTAGATCGAAGCTATAATGTCAAAATGGATCCTTAATTAATCACTGGACTAGCCTCGTAGCATATCCATTCGGTAAATGTTTCAAATATGTCTTATGTTTATATCTTTCAAAAATGAATTTTCAAACTTATTTTTTAATAAATATTTAAATAAATTTTTTATAATATTTTAACCTTTAATAAAGCCCATTTGTTAACCAAATGCATTGACATATATATATACCTCTAACTCTGCTAATACTCTTCCCCCCAGCCCCTTTTAGAAGTACCCAAAACATTCCATAAAAGTGAAGGAGATGAATATCACCTTTTAAGCTACATATACATATATATATATATATAGCTTGGTTGAACCAAAGAATTAAATCTCATTTCTCTTTACTCATGTTGCAGGTGGAAAGAGACGCTTGCCTTTTGCACTTGGATTCTCTCTGATTTTCTTTCTTTTTTCTTTCTCATTTTCTCATAACACAAACCCAAAGCCTCTCTGCAGCTCAGAGTTTGGTTGCGGGTGGGTGTTGTTGAATTTCTTTATATTAAATGGCTTGAACCAAGATCATTGGTAATCAGTTCTGTTGGTATTTTGCAAATAATGGGTTATTTCTTTTCTGATTAATTAATGGAATTTTTAGTAAATCTCCAATTACAAGTGAAGCTATCTGAGAGGATGATAAAAGTAGACTAAGTGTTCAGATTCCTATGCTTTACTCTCCTGATATAATTATCTCTAACGAAGAGTTATATGATGAATATTAGGGATAAAGATAGATCAAAATGTCAGAAAAACTTCATTTGTTGAGGCCTAACCCTTTATATATATATATATATATGTCAAACTCCCAATGAATAAGTGGAATTCTCGATAATTAGATAATCTTCGGATTGTAGAATTAGGATATCTCAAGCATGGATCCGTTGTCCTAGAAACAAATGAGCTAGTAGCTAGGCTACATGCATTGGCAGACAAGATACGTGATATGCTACATGACTGATGGACTAATTAAGTGACGTGCAACATTAACTTACTCTTTTTTAAAACAGATACTAGAGGAGAAAAGTTTATTCCTGTCCCCTCAATAATTTTTTGCTTCTTCTGCATGTCTTTATTCTCTTGAGAAACTACCATGAAGCTGCCTGTCCTCCATCTCCATGCTTGGATTCATCTTTATCTCTCTCTCTCTCATGCAGGTTCCTTACCCATAAAAGCAACCCCCCCCCCCCCCCCCCCTCTCTCTCTCTCTCTTCTTCTAGGGTTTAGCAGGTTTCCAAGGGAAGAACAACACGGTTTGACAAATTTAATTGTGATATATTATATATATCAGGGACTCTTTTGTTGGAACCTAATTTGCATACTTAATTAAGAGAACATTCATTAATCTTATATATCCATATTAAATGATTAAGTATCTACAAAACCTTTAATTAATTAACAAACTTTCTTTTGTATGCAATTTACACAAGCCTATATATATATATGGTATTTCTTTTGTATATTAAAACCAATAAAAGAAGTTATTATACAAATGACGAAAAATTAAGCAAATAACAGAATAACAGCTATAAAGATGATGATGATACTGGTAATCATAACGTTGATGATTTTTGTGCCTTTGCTTTGGGTGCTTGGTTCCATTCTATTTGTCAGCTCAGAGCAGCAGCACAGCCGCCCGCCCTTCTCTCTCTCCTTTTTCTTTGCTTTTTTTTTTTTTTTCTCTTTCTCCTGTCTTCTCTCCAAGTCCAATAGATGGGTTGTTGTACAGTCAGTAAAGAACAACCATGGCTGCTTCTTGGCCTATTGCTTATGAAAAGAACTCGACGAAAGCTTCAAGTACGTACTGATATGATGTGATATAATCATGTCCCCCCCTTCCCTCTCTCTTTCTCACTCTCGCTTATTTTATTTTCATAATGGGGTTGTTGTTTTCTGGGTTCCTCTCTTTGCTACTATATAAGCTCTACGCATGATGGTCCTGGTGGTCTGGATCAGGCCAGAAGGTGGAGTACTTCAACCATTCTGCCTCTTGTTGGCTTCTGATGGCTGATTCCTGCAACAGCAGTGCAAGTTAGGGTTAGGGTTAGGGTTTTGTCTAAAAAGATACTAATTAAGAAGCAGATGAAAAGAATCTTCCAATTTTGTCCTTTCTGGCCTACAATAATTGGTGAAACACATTAATACATTAATGTTATTAAAAATATCACAATTGAAACACATGTATGAATGTTATTAAAAATATCACATTCGACTGTTTCGACTCAATTTCGATATATTTCACATCACCCAATGTGAAAAAGAGAATTAATTTGGGTCATGAGTGTCATAGTTTATTTTCATGGAATTTTGGTAATTCATTGTTCATTATCTTTTGAGTATATATTCTGCTTAATGATATAATGAAACGAATGAAATTACTTTTAGTCTGAATTAAGCTTATTTTTTTTAGATCAAACTCAAAATAGTCAACCTATAATAAAATAATATAATAAACTATATATAATTATTTCAAAAAAAAAAGAAAATTCTTTGTTAAAAATTCTTAATGGTCACAAACTATATATATAATTATTTCAAAAATGTTCATTTAGGTACACAGTTATGACACTTTTGGTGACATTCATGCATTATTGTATTATACATTTATATTGATGCGATACAAAATACAACGAATGTTACAAAAGTGTCACAAATGAGTGTCCAAATAAGATTTTTTTAAAAAAAAAAAAAAGAAGAAGAGGGTATTTGGAATAATTAAATTATTTGTCACTAAATTTTACATTTTGTAACAAAATGGTCATTACATTTAATTTTTGTTACTACAACTACTAAACTTTAATTTTTATTGTAATGCAATCACTCTTTGATTATTTTTCATTGAATTGTATTAATAAAACTGACGTGATACACATTAATATAAATCTAAAAATACACTTAACACTAAAATTAAAAAAACCCAATAATCGAGTGACGTTGAGATTTATATAAGCATACATACCATATTAATTTTCACTAATAAAATTTGATGAAAAATCAAAAGAGAGACTAAATTAAAGCAAAAATTAAATTTTAATATTTATATAGTGATAAAAATTAAAATATAATGACAAATTTATTACGGAATACAAAATTTAAAAACTAATAACCTAATTCATCTCTCATGTTAAAAGATTAACAAAAATTAAGATCGAAATTGGTGGAAAAATTATGATAAAAAAGCTGATAGACAAATTACCTCTTTGATATGATCATGATGATCAGTAGAAGAAGTGCAGCCCATGATGAGTTCCTCCAATCCAGATGCAGCTGCAGATGCAGGCCTTCCTCCCTGCAGCAGCAGCAGCTTATCATCATCATGTTGCTGCTGCTGTTGCTGTGTCCAAAAAAACACTTGTTTAGACCTAAAACCAAGACAAAATCATCATCCATATCATCATGTATTGTCTGCACAACATAACCACTACTCATATAATTACTTTTTTCAATCTTCCAACTTATATTAATTATAATACGTCAACTTATATATAATTAAATAATAATAATACTTTTGATGAGTTATTATGATTTTAAAGTTAAAAAATAAAGATATTTCAGACATTTTATTTGATCGACTAATTCAACATTCATACCGTTATCCAAAATTAAATTTTAAGTTTTCTCCCTTATTATATTGTCGTTGATTACTTATAGTAGCAACCCATCACTTAATTTGGTTCGATAGTGGTATTACAAGTTATTGTTTTATTGGACACCTAATTTAATTAGAGATATTTTTAAATTAATGAAGGGGATGTTTGAGCTAAAAGAAAATAAATCACAAAAACACAAAGCGCATTTTTAAATAAAAAAAATTCTGTGTAAATAACCCAAATCACAATTTGCTTTCCATGCTCGTCTTTCATATAGATATAAAAATGTAGTATATAAAATGATTTCGAGTTAAAATTTGTATTATTATGAGTTCTTTTAATATTTTTTTATAATTTTT